>NC_134084.1:130755412-130847366 GCF_000715075.1 Nicotiana tabacum | reverse complement strand
TTAAAGAAGTCAGGCGTCCACCTGGAGAATGAGGACAAAGAATTAAAGAAGTCAGGCGTCCACCTGGAGAATGAGGACAAAGAATTAAAGAAGTCAGGCGTCCACCTGGAGAATGAGGACGAAGAATTAAAGAAGTCAGGCGTCCACTTGGAGAATGAGGACGAAGAATTAAAGAAGTCAGGCGTCCACCTGGAGAATGAGGACAAAGAAAAAAAAAGTCAGGCGTCCACCTGGAGAATGAGGATGAGGAAAGAAGAAGTCAGGCGTCCATCTGGAGAATGAGGATGAGAGAAGAAGAAGTCAGGCGTCCACCTGGAGAATGAGGATAAGAAAAGAAGAAGTCAGGCGTCCACCTGGATAATGAGGATGAGAATTAAAGAAGTCAGGCGTCCACCTGGAGAATGAGGATGAAGAAAAAAAAGAAGTCAAGGCGTCCACCTGGAGAATGAGGATGAAGAAAGAAAAGAAGCAGTCAAGGCACCCACCTGAAGAACGAGGGAATGCAATTGAAGTGTTGAAATCAAAAGCCCGCTCATATGAAAAGGAGCACACTTAGAATCAATAAAGCAGAGGAGTCCAACAAAATCCCCGGCAAGAAACAACAAGAGTCCCAAAAGAAAATACGGGACACAATGAAAAGGAATACGGAATAAGCCAAATGCCCAAGAGTCACCAAGATATCAAGACAACAAGAAACGCAAGGGCATGACCTAGATAAGATTTTTTTTATAATTCATGTACCATAGTCTAGTTTAGCTTTTTGTATTTCCTTTAAAGTAAGGTGTAATAAGGAGGTCAGCAAGCAGTAAAAACAGCACGAAGCAGCAGTAACATCACAGTCCCACGGTAGTCCCAGCTACCCAAAATTCCCGAACTACATTGACCTGATTCCTTTATAGCCAAGGATATGTAGGAAACCTTTAAAGCAGAGGTTCGGTCAAATCTTTCTAAAAATGCTTCCCACGGAGTATTCGAACGGGCAAAAATCGCTCGTATCCGCTCACTTTATCTTTGCACGAAAACTCTTCGAGTTTACGCACAAAGAGGGGCAGCTGTGAGCACGTGATTTTTGCCTTACGAAAAACTACTCCAAAATAAATCAAAAAATAAAATAAATTTCTTTTACAGTATAATTTTTGAATTTGCGTGGTGTTAAATACTTGTGTTATGTCCGTAAGTGTTTACATTGTCATAATAAAATGAAAAAATAAAATAAAATACATATTGCATGCATATAGGATTTAATTATGCATTTAAAAGATAATTTAAATAAAATCACAAAAATATGCAATAGTTCTATTTTAAATATTCCACTGTGTGATTGATGTTTTGTCTATGTGTTAAATAATTGTTATAGAATAATTAATATATTTTGTGAAGTTAAAATTGTTTTATAATTAAAATTAGAAATCTAATTAGAAAAAAATGAAAAAAAATAAATAAAAAATAATACATATACACCAAATCGGACCTGGATTAAAATCCAGGCCCAAATCGAATTAATTCCCCCCTCACAGCCCAATCCAAACCAACCTGTCCGGTCCAACTCAGGAGTAAATCCAAACGACGACGTTTGGTCACACTCCATCAAGGACCGTTGGATTAAATCAATCCAACAGCTGATATCCCCTACCCTTACCCGTAACCCGTAACCCGACCCATTGACCCGATTCAGTCCGACCCCAACGTTAAACCAAACGACGTCGTTTGGTTAAGTGAGATGATCCTGACCGTGAATCTTACTTGATCGGACGGACAAGATCAATCCACCCCTCCCCTATATAAGTTCCAGACCCCTACCCCGACCCCCTAACTAAACACCCCCCTTCCTTACTATTCATCATCGTCCCCAAACCCCCACTCCTAACCCTAGCCGCCCTAGGATCCCACCGCCTGAAACCCGGCGGCATCAACGCCGCCGGTCACCAAATTAACACCCTAGAATCCCCTGAACATCCTCTACACAGATCTAACATTGGTTTCCTTCGAATCAGGCCCCAACTCTTCGAATCTTAAATCGAAGGTTGGCCTGAAAACCTTATCTTCTCCGATGACCTCCAAAATAACACCACAGTTTCTCCTAAATTCCTTCACCAAGGATCTGTTAGTTGCATGGTTCGAATCATACTGGAACTACTCGAATCTTCATTTGAAGATTCGAGTACAACCTGACCTTATCCCAACCTACTTCAAACTCACACCAGTTACCCCCTGACCTCCCTCGTGCCTAGAACATCTTTGGTTTCCCTCGAATCTAACCAGAAATGAGTAAATCCCAAATCGAACTTTCAAGAACCCTAAAAATACCAGACTTTTGGATTCTGTCCAGATTGAATAAAGATTGAGGTTTAATCGACCTTAGTCGAAGTATTTTCAGTGGAAAATACTTCGACTAAGGTCTGTTTGATTTCAAACAAAGTCCAAATCCAAGTCGAGTTGAGTTCAGTTGAATTTAAAGGTTCAGAGGTAATTTCTGTTTCTTATGTGCATTCTATGTGTATTCTATGTTTGTTTTCATTAGTCTGTTTAATTTTTCATATTTTTTTAGTCAATTTTGTTATATTGTCCCCTACCCGTCTACTTGATTCCTAAAGTGAAATGTTTCTGTTGGTTATGTTTGTTTACAATGTGTGTAATCGACTCGATTAAGTTCGTCGATAGTTACATTATGAATCCCCGTTTATGATAATACATTGTAATAACCTGCTCACCTGTTTTGATTGACTATTATCATGTTGTTGTAATCAGTTAGTTAGTCCTTGCTAATTAGTTGGTTCTTGTTTAATAAGTCAGAAAGTTTATCAAACATTTGAGTATTAATTTCTGAGCAATTGGTTTCAGGCAGTGTCAGTATACTGACAATGCCCCTGCATTCATACATATTTCAAATTTAGTTTGAATTGTTCTGTTGAATTCTGTGTGATGTTGTTGAGATGTTAGGTAAATTCAATTTCACAATTGTTGGGTAGATACAACTGTGTTAGGAACTTAAGAGAATTGGTATTAGCTGTTTTAAATCAGGTTGATAATTAGGTTTGAACAGATTTTTAAATCTGTTTCATAATAGATTTTGATCTTGTATTAATGGGCAGTAATAATAGTAGGATTTCAGGGCATTTCTAGGAATGAAACAGTAAAAAACAGTGTTAGTGCTAGTGTGCTGGAAGTGGAATGTAATGGCTATAATTTAAGATACTAATGGGAAACAATGGGTAATAGGGCTGCTTAAAATCAGGATAGGATCATATAAAGTATTAAAAAGTAGTTTGTAGTGGAACTTTCTCTTTTTTAAAAAGAATAAAGGGGTCCAAGAAGCACTTAAAAGTATAGGACCAGCCCTGTATAAATACAGGGAGCTGGACAGCTTAATAGGGGGGACTTGAAGAGAGTTTGAGAGATTTTAGGAGAAGAGAAGAAGAAAAAATCTGATTTAGGAACCTTTTCAGACAGAAAAGAAAGGAAAGAGAGAAAATCAGTAGTTCAAAAGAAAATCTGACTTAGCAGATTTTAAGAGAGTGAAAAGTCAAATTTGAGTGTGGAAAATCAAGCAGAAAAATCAAATTTTTTTCGGAATCTGAAGAGGAAGAAGAAACAGAAAAGAAACAAAGAGAACAGTCACACACACACACACAGATACATCAGCAGAAACAGAAAAATCAGAAAAATGGGAATTTGAAACTGAAAAGAAACTGAAATCTGAAATATTGTTCTTTTGTTGAATCTGTTCAACTTTATTTGATTCCATTGTTCAGTTAAAATCTACAGTGTCTTTTAAAAATATCGTCACTGTTCATTTGGGTTCCCCGGATCCTGTTTGTTGCTCAAATCTGCTGAATTATTTGGCATATTCTGCTGAATTTATTACTGCTGCAACTGCTGAAATTTACTCCTTCTACCTTCATTTTCAGGTACATATCTCTTAAACTTTATATTGGAAAGAGATTCAACATGACAAATAAATGAAATTTTAAATTGTAATATTGCCTCCTATCGTTTAAGTTTAAACATTTAAGTTTCAACTTTGATTTCATGTTGGATAGCCAGTAGTGAGTTCGACTTGATGGCTGCAAGTTGATTGTCTTATTTTTTTCACTTTGTAATAATGTTATCCATGCTGAAATTTGTAATAATGTAAATAGGAAGCATGGCAGAAAGTTGGCTTTATTTACACTTTACGGTATTATTAGATAGGTATAGCATAATATGAAAATGTCAAAGAAAATATGTTATTAGTTTATTTTGTTAGTTAATTAGTTGTTGTTTAAAGCTAGATGATGATTGGTTGCAATTAGCTATCTTTTGGCATAACATTGGTTGTGTTCCTAATCTATAGTTGAAAGACGAGTTAGTATAATCCGTTATGTTAACGATGTCAAATATGGTAAGTAATATTGCATGCAATATCATTTTATTAAGTCAATTAGACTTGTTCTCTTTCTTAATAATAAAAGGGTTTAGGAACTTATACGATGTGAAAGTTAATAGTTGTAATAATTCACATAGATTTAGAATCAAATGGGTTTGATTATATATATAACTCAATCATAGGCATAATTAATTAAATTAATTTCGCCTATTGGATCAAAACAAGTATATGAGAATAAGATGAGATGTGCGAACACAAATTGCAAAACTTTATATCAATGGTAATTAGGAATAGAACTTGCACTAATTAATAATAATAAAAGTTCTTGAAAAATATTCTTTCCTTTATAATTCATTTTCAGTTTCATATACAATTCATTCTTTGGCATATATATGTTATATTTGTCAAAAAATAGCATTAATCATATTTTTATTCTGTTCTTTGAATTTGAATAGTTGGAATGAATATAATTTATACTCGGAAATTATCGACGGGCAACCTTTAATAGATTGTGAATTCTTTTCAAAGAATTCAAAGGCCTCTAAAATGGGAGTTCTCATGATTTTCACATAAAAAATGTATGAATATAATAAACAATTTGTGAAAAATCCATAATACCATTACAAGTATTTTGCGCAATTAGGGATGCGTTCGCGTACCCTGATTATATTTTAAAAAGCAAACTCGGATTATGCGTACGCGCAATTTCGAGCGAATATTGAAGAAAAAGATTTTTCCAAAGGTGTTAAATAATTTCATATAACCCGAGGTGTGCAGTTCATTATCTAAACAAAAGGGGTGATGATGTTCCTGATTTTTTTTTTTCGAATATATATTTTATAAAAACTATAACATGGACAAATTTATTGTGTACACGTATGCATGGCACGATCCTCGGTAATTATAAAAAGTATATAATACGAATATACGTGCGCGTAATTCGTCCCTATAATCGTAAACAATAAGTAAAAAGCGGTAATAAAATCATGCAATAAAAACGTATTTAGTAAAATCAAGATAATTAAGCCAATAATAAAAACAGTTAAGCGACCGTGCTAGAACCACGGAATTCGGAAATGCCTAACACCTTCTTCCGGATTAACAGAATTCCTTACTCAGGATTTCTGGTTCGCAGAATAATAAACAGAGTCATATTCTCCTCGATTCAGGGATTAAAATTGGTGACTTGGGACGCCTTAAAATTCCCAGGTGGCGACTCTGAAATAATTAAATAAATCTCGTTTCGACTGTCCTTTAATTGGAGAAAACTCCCCACGCGCCCCCCGGGCGCGGTAAAAAGGAGGTGCGACAGTGGTATATTAAGTTATGTGGATAACTTGCCTGCATTGCAAGAACCTTATGCATACCACCATTACTGTGTGAGGTACTTTAAGGCCAATTTCCAGAAGGTACATCCCAACAAGGATCAACAAGATTTGATGTGGATGGCAACAACAAACCACCAATAACATAAATTCCGGAGGCATATGGATTCTGTCAGGCAAGAAGATGAGGCAACCTATTGTTGGTTAATGCGACATCACCCGAAAAAGTGGACTTTGCATGCGGATGGTGGCAGACGATGGGGAATTCTTACTACAAACGTGATAGAGTCCTTCAACGGGTTATTAAAGTCGGCAAGAGGATTGCCCGTCACAACCATGGTGCGTATGCCGTTCAAGCAGATGTCGGAGAGGTTTGTTGAACGGTCTGCAATTGCAACGAAATTGATAGAAAAGGGTGTTGAATTTATGTCAGTGTCGATGCAGAGATTTGAGAAATACAGACGGCGAGCACATTGGTATTCATTTTTGCAGTATGATAACGAAAGAGGTGTTTTTGAAGTTCGCACTGCTATCCATAATAATCGAGGTAATAATGTACATACTATAAATGAATCAGCAAGGTTATGCTCCTATGGAAAATGGTCCATTTACCACATGCCTTGCTCACATGCCATCAAGTATTTTCAACGTGTTGGTTATGCGGAGACCAACTATGTTGATCAACAATATAGTATTTTCAAGTACCTAAACACATATAGTGGTTAGTTACAGCCAGTGGGTGCTGAGCATTATTAGCCTCCAGAACTATTTAAAATGGTGTGTAACAAGTCCTATTTGCGTAAAATACAGGTGCAGAAGAGAATGCGTATACGGAACCAAATGGATGTTAGTGATACCGTTTATGCGTGCAAATGTGGTATATGCTCGCAAACAGGACACGACCGTCATAAATGTCCTTCAGCTGGTTTGGGTGGCAAAACTAATCAAACTCGTGGTGGGTGTTCTTCTAGTGTACCTAACTACCCATGAGTTGATGTTGTAATAATTAGTTGTTATGTCTATGTTGCAAGATTTATGAAATAAAATTATACTTGTTAATTATGATTTGTACTTTCCCATTAGATAGTACATTATGTATTTAGCGCGGTTGAACACTATGTTATGTGTGTGTTGTCTTGTCGAACTGAAAAAACTGACCAGTTGACATAAAGTTATCTTGTCAACATCATGATATTTAACACGCAAAATATAGAGCCATTAGATAGTACGTTATGTATTTAGCACGGTTGAACACTACGTTATGTGTGTGTTGTCTTGTCGAACTGAAAAAGCTGATCAGCTGACATAAAGTTGTCTTGTCAACATCATGATATTTAACACGCAAAATATAGTGCCATTAGAAAGTACGTTATGTATTTAGCGTGGTTGAACACTACGTTATGTGTGTGTTGTCTCGCCTATAAATAACGGGATCATTGTAGTTATTTTGTGTGCTCAAAATTTACTAAAAGCAAATATTTCATTAAAAGTATCTTTTTTTTACTAAAAGCAAATATTTCACAAATGGCTCAACCTCTTCGTCCACCAAAGTGTAAGTGTGGAAAAGAATGCTTTATGCAAAATTGTTGGGACGGTGGTGAAGTTGGATGCCGCTACTGGCACTATATGAACCAGTTTTACAAGGTTCCCGATGAACCTATTTGTGATTTTGAGGAATGGGTTGATGAACCATGTTATCAGGAATGCTACAGAGAACAACTGCAGTATCTTCATAATGTGTGTTTAAGACAACGGGAACATGAAAAAGAAAGCAATAGAATTATTGCAGACTTGAGAGAGAAACTGAAGGAGGTGGGAGAAGAAAAATGGAAAACACAATGAAATTGTGAAGCACAAAAGGAACGTAAAAAAAATATAAACGGGAACTTGCAGAGGTGAAGGCGAAACTGAAAGAGGTAGAAGAAGAAAAAGAACAACTGGAAGAACGATTTAAGTGGTTGGAGCGGAGAATAAATGACAACCTTGGCTAAACATTAGCATGTATGTGTTTAGTGTATTTTTCATATTTCATGTATTTTTATTATGTTGGTCTGTTATGTTTGTGTTTGTGCTTGTGTTTGTGCTGTAGTAATGTTTTCCTTGTTTGTTTTACTAAATTTTATTTTAATTGAAGTGGAAGTTAAGTTTAAGTGTTTGTGTTGTTATATGAAACTATCAAACGAACGGGGAACTAAAAAAAGTAATGGGCATATTCGATTAAATATTGTGGTTAATGTATACAAAAATCTTATTTTGCACCAAATAAAAAAAAGGAAGGCAGAATCAATGTGTCCCGCATCCGGTGTGTCTCAATGCAGCCGCTGCCCTGAGTCGCATCCCCTCCCGCCCGGGTGCGCTATCAGGATCATCATCATCAAGTCATCTCCTTATAGCCGGATGCAGCGTAGGATGACATGTATCGGTGGTGCTGTCATGTCCAGTAGAAGGCTACATAATAATATGAAACTTAGTATAAAAAACTATATAACAATTCACAACAATTTATATTGTCTTACCGTTATCATGTCTAGATCCTGAATGTAGTCATCTGTCGCAGCATCGCATGAAGCCTTAAAAATGAAATTAATAAAGTTAAAGAAAATAAATAAGTTACAGTTAAAACAAACTCAAATTCAATACTAATAAACTCATACCTGCGCATGTGATGTGGAGCCATAACTCAGTCGGTGCCCACTATAAAAATCTCGGGTTGGTCGCTCCTCATCAGTGGTAGACGGGCCTGAGAAGTATCTACCCCAATCCACTCCTTGAATATCCGAGCCCGTGATAAAAAATTGACCCGATAGGGTCACCTGCGATGGCACTGGAGTGCGATAAATTCCAAGGCTGTAAGACGGCATGTCCGTCTCATGCATGCCACCTGCCATATCAGCAGCAACATCATCAGCAGGAGCCTCAACGCCCCCTTGCTGGGGACCACCTCCTCTCCGCCCACGACCACGTCGTCCGGCACCACCAGCTCGTCGGCCACCACCAGTTCGTGGGATACCACGACCTCGATGGTACTGCGTTGGGTCCATATAATCAGCCTCGTGTGCCAAACGCTGATCCGATCGGGCTCGCTGCAGTGTCTAGGCAGCCATATCCATGAATCGACGACTATACTCCTGCATGGCCACAGGATCGTGGACATGACTCTGCATCTGCTGTCCCATAGGATAGACGGTATGCAATCCAATCGCCTACACAAAGTAAAAAATATAAACTACATATTTGGCACTAAATTACAGGTATATAATTAATAATAACAGAAAAAATACCAGGGCCTCGTGTCTCCCGGCATATGGGACGTACCGATCGTGTGCCTGATGAACTGGTTTCCTGATAAAAAGTCGGGAAATAGTACGATACCATGCCATATAACGTTGAATAGAAAAGTGTTGCGGAGGTGGGGTCAAGTCCCCTTGCTTGTCCCAAGTACCCAACTGCTCGTCAAGCCATGCCATAAATATATCGTCTGCCCTGGACCGATCATCCCTCTCATAATGTAAAGCAAGCCATGCAGACGGACTCGGTATAGGTTGCGGCAGGCCAAACTGACGAAATACCCGCTCAGAGGC
The DNA here is from genome assembly GCF_000715075.1 of Nicotiana tabacum. Lineage (NCBI taxonomy): Eukaryota > Viridiplantae > Streptophyta > Magnoliopsida > Solanales > Solanaceae > Nicotiana > Nicotiana tabacum. The sequence goes on along the minus strand of NC_134084.1, from coordinate 130,838,094 downwards.
ATGATGCTCGACAATATCGTGGCATATGAGCGGGACAGAAGCCCTCCAAATATGTCGGCCGAACGTGCAATACGCTGGCAGGGTACCTATCACCTCATCGTTGTACGGCGTCCAGATGAACTATCAAATAAGAACACAAACCGTTAGTATGTGCAACACTAAGTTAATCTATAACATGTAAGTTTAGTTAGATATTCACCTGTGCGTCCTCCAACAGATCCAACACATCCCTCCAGAGGGGCAGATTATGATGGGTATCATACTCTCGTGCAAGAGTACAACATATAACCCACCTACAGGCTAGAGGGAGATACAGAATTTCTACATTAGCCGGTAGCTGTGGTAGAAGTAGCTGAAACTATAGAAATCGCTCCCAGACCCAAACCTAACATACAAAGTTGACGTAAAGTATAAGATTAACTATAACTACGTAGAATTGTAACTAATGGACATATTATTTGAATATGTTGTCACCTGTAGAAGCGGCAGAAAGCCACCAGCGTTTCTTTGTGTGCCGATACAAGCCCCGCACATTTGTCTGTACAAATATGAGATGACAACACCACCCCAGCTGTAGATGGTTGTATCCTCGAACCGGCCAATATGATGTAGAAAACGGAGGCTCACTAGGTTCCCCGAAGTGTTCGGGAACAAGACCCCCCCCCCCAAATAGAAGGAGCAACAACAGCCTCGTATATCGATGTACATCCACCTCAGCTGACTCGTCGGTGATAGTATGGTGGATCTGCTCCAGGTGGTCTCTAATGGGGACCAACTGCATACGACTAGACCCAGACGCTACAGTCTCATCCTCCAGCCTGAAACCCGTGAGCATGTGCAGCATATCCCAATAAGACTGCCGCGAATAATATCTCATGATAGCAGGCAGTAAAAGTGGCAAGCCATCAGCGGACAGACCATATAAAATCTCAGTGTCCTGAAGTGTGACGGTGGCCTCGCCGATGGGCAGATGAAAAGTGTGCATCTCCGGTCGCCACCGCTCAATCAAGGTCGTGATCAAAGCCATAGTCGAGCTGTATCCGGCCAATCCTAATAATCCTATATAATCTCATCTCCTCCAGGTAATGGACCATGCGGGGATGTAGAACGCGGGGAGGATTCAAAAACTCCCATAAGAGATCCACTCTCCTAGCCCGGAAAGTCTGCGTAAGCAACTGTCCGTCCCATATATACTCGGATCTATGCTGGGGCTGTAGGGCTAATAGATCCAACATCCGAGGGCCTGGATGTATAGTCGCGTCCATGTCGTCAACTGTAAATTAAAACAACATTAATTGTATTTTATTCTGTATATTAAATATTAATTTTTTGAGATACACAATTTTTAGTGTTATACAAAAATTATACCTATGGGTTCCAGGCTCGATATTTGAATCCCAGTAGCACCAAACTATCATTAATAATTATGTGTTTGTTTTATAATTTAAATTCATATTTTTTAATAACTTAATTGTACAAATTATATATATATATATATATATATATATATATATATATATATATATATATGTACCTATTGGTTCTGGGCTCGATATTTTGAGGCCTAGCGGCACCAAACTATCATTAATAATTATGTATTTATTTTATAATTTAAATTCATATTTTTTAATAATTTAATTGTACAAATTATATATATATGTGGGGGTTCCGGGTTCGATATTTTGAGGCCTAGTGGCACCAAACTATCATTAATAATTATGTGTTTGTTTTATAATTTAAATTCATATTTTTTAATAACTTAATTGTACAAATTATATATATATACATATGGGTTCGAGATTTTGAGGCTCAATGGCACCAAATTAACATTAGTAATTATGTGTGTTGATACAATTATTAACTTAATTGTACAAAGTTTGCATTTTTAACTACCAGTATAAGATACTTAAAGAAAAGGAATTCTAAGCTAAAATACTACATATTACTACGCTACAAGGCTCTAAATTTTACTACGCTAAAAGAGTCTATATTTTACTATGCTAAAAGGGTCTAGATTTTACTACGCTAAAAAATAATTTAAACTAAACATAAACAACAAATAAATTTAATTGCAAATAAAACACAAAACGGCATGAAAACATACATATATAAATCAGGATATTAACAGACAAATTTATTTGACAATTTTTTTTTTTATAAAACACTAATATTAACCCCAGATAAATTTAACATACTAATTTCGAGAAGAAAAAAACACAAACTGAAATAGAACACATACAAATCAAATAATATGCATTATTATAAAAGTTTCAACTTAAAATAAACCGAAATACCTCGATTTAGAATTTTCGGAAAGCAAATAAAATGAAATTTTGACTCCGGAAGTGTGAATCAACAATAATACTAAGCTCTACTCTAATGTGGGACCTACGTTCTTCATCTTTTATGTGACGGGGGACCCAAGAATTTTTTTTTTAAAATGGTGGGGCAGCAAGTATGGGAGTGGGGGACCAAGAAGAAGAAAATGTTAAATATTGAGGAAGATGAAGCAGAATCGTCGTCTTGAAGAAGACGACCGATTTTTATAAAATATGTATAGCGCCAGGTATCGCCCAAATACTGGGCGCTATACATTAACGACACACTTAACGTTAATGTATAGCGCTATATATAAAAACGTCATCTTTTTTTTTACACCTATTAAGGTGCTACTTGTCCTAAAGAACCACGTTCTGATTCCGAATTTTTTTTTTTCTTCAAGAATTTTACAATTCTTGTGTCCAAACGCCCACTAAGATTTATGTGTAACTTTGCTTATCCGTTCAACACAAATGGATGATATTCAATGGTATCTTTACCTTAACTTTTACTCAATTACCAAATAAGGAAAGTAATTAATTACTCTCTTACAGTATGTTACCTAGAGGCATCTTTTGTCTTTTTCGAGAAAAAGGATTAGTACACTATTTTTCTTGTTGAATTTAATTATTATTTTTCCAAAATACTATTCAACACAAATAAGTTATGTTTCAATTAATACCATGATTACTTTTCTTTTTTCGAAAGAGATTCCTTTGTTTCTCAAAATTCCAATTCAAATTCATTAAGTTTAAACTTTGATGTAATATTTTCTTTATTAAACTATTTTTTCAACTAGTACTTTACTATTTTCTTCCCATTATCACTAATGTAACAAATAAGTCCAAATAAATATTTTATACCTTATATGCAATCAAAAGTTATCATATAAATAAAATTAAGAAAGTAATATTATGAGTTTAAATCTAAAAACTTCTTTCAATACGGAATTTCAGTTTCATTATTAATTACTTCAAAAAGAATTAGAGAACCGATATCGAATACCATTTTATCTTTATATAACTTTCGCAACTCTCAAAAATCTGAATCAATTAAATTATTCAAAACTTTTGAACTTAGTTACGATATTTTCTGTATTAGACTAGCTTTTAAATCATCGCTATATTAATTACTTCAACGAACATTAATATACTGCCCTGATCCTTTTCATTTGTTGCATTTGCCAAAAAAGAACTTTGTTGCATTAATATACTGCATTAATATACTGCATTTACCACTTTATTAAATTAAGAAAACGGTAACTACTTTTCTTCTTCAATTCAACTTTTACTTTTTTCTGGTCGATGCTCATTTTTTCATGTTGCATTACTACTGCTTTCTGTTTTAAAAGTGTTGTGATTATGCTATACCCGAGGATTTATCGAAATAACATCTTTACGTTCACAAGGTAGGGGTAGTGTTGACGTACGCGTTACTCTTCCCGAACTCCACTTATGGAATTACACTAGGTATATTCTTGATGTAATTCAATTCCTACTACCTCAAAAACGCATAACACCTTGTTAGGTCCGAAAAAATCAGGTGTCATGCGGAAGCTAGCAAAACAAACCTTGAACGACGATAAATCATACAACAAAGGAGAAATATACCAAAAGAGACACAAACATTTAACGTGGTTGGGTCAACTGACCTACGTCCACAACGGAAATGAGCAATCCACTATAATAGAAAGAGAATACAAAATATCGAGAGAACAACCTCACGAAGAGGCAAACACAAGTGACACACTAACACTTGTCCCGTAAAGTTCTCCCCCTAAACACTACTCTCAAGCCTCTATGACTACATTGTGGATGCTACTGAATGAGAAGGACAGATCTTCAATTTATAGAACTCCAAACATTTTCCTACAAGAAAAAGGACTAGCCAAGTATAGGAGAATTATAATTTCCTTCTACAAAAAGGAAAACCCAATTAAGGTAATTATATTGCCCTTTCCTTCAACAAATAAGAAAATCAAATATGGTAAGAAAATTATGGCAAACACCTAACAATTCTCCCCCTTGGCCTGAATTTTCTGACAAAATAAACTTGATCCACCTTCTTCACATAGCCTTCAACACGTTGCATCTCCAAATCTCCACCACAAAGTTTGTCTCAACGTGCGTAGCACACCGGTCAAATTTCTCAGAAAAAAACACGATTATCGTCAAATATGTTGTGGCTAGAACTGAACCCGTCAAGATGAACCTGTCTTGAACCTCGCTCGAAGCTGGCTCTGATACCACTTGTTCTTCTATGACAGATTCAAACTTCAAATACCATTGCCTTGGAGCTTGTTTCAATCAATACAGGCTCCTTTTCAATTTACAGATATAATTTTCTTTTCCCTTAGTTATAAAGCCCTCAGGTTACTCCATATAAATATCCTCATCTAAATCACCATGGAGAAAAGCAGTCTTCACATCCATCTGCTCAATCTCTAAATCTAGACTTGCAGCCAAGCCTAGAACCACACGAATAGAAGACATCTTCACAACATGGGAGAAAATTTCATCAAAGTCAACTCCCTTCTTCTGGCCAAGACCTTTAGCAACTAACCTCGCCTTGTATCTAGGCGCATAGGTATGGTTATCTTGCTTTATTCTGAATATCCATTTGTTAGATAAAGCTCTCTTACCTTTCGGCAATTTCACTAACTCATATATGCCACTCTCATGGAGTGACTTCATCTCATCTTCCATCGCTTCGATCTACTGATCTTTGTGAGTATCTTGTATGGCTTCATCATAATTCTCAGGTTCTCCCATGTCAGTCAAAAGTACATACTCTTCAGGAGGATAGCGCATGGATTTTTGCTTCTCCCTTGTAGATCTTCTAAGAGAGGTTTCAGGAGCATTCGAAGTAGTTACCTGTGCAGGAATTGGTTGCTGATCAACCACAACTTCATCAACTGGAGCATCCATAACATCTACACCATGATGATCATTTTGATCTTGATCACTATCTCCATCATTGTCTTGGGTTCCTTCATGTGCAATAGGTGCCTTAGCAATTGAAACTGGATCAATATCAACTAAGCTCTCATTACTCTGAGAATTTATCTTCTCGACTTTGTCAATATCTTCAATAGTTTGGTCTTCAAAGAATATTTCATCACGACTTCTAATAATTTTATTGTCAACTGGATCATAAAAACGATACCCAAACTCATCTTGACCATAACCAATAAATATGCACTACTTAGTTTTGACATCCATTTTCGATCTCTCATCTTTAGGAACATGCACACAAGCTTTACACCCAAAAACTCTCAGGTGATTATAAGAAACATCTTTGGCAAACCAAACTATGTCTGGGACATCACCATCCAAAGCAACTGCATGAGACAAATTGATAACATAGGCAACAGTGTTAAGTGCTTCCGCCCAAAATGTATTTGGAAGTTTAGCCTCTGAAAGTAAGCATCTAACTCTCTCAACTAGAGTTCTATTTATCCTCTCTGCCAAACCATTCAATTGAGGTGTCTTGGGCGGAGTTTTCTGATGACGAATTCCTTTTTCCTTGCAATAGTTATCAAAGGGACCATAATATTCACCACCATTGTCAATACGAATACATTTTAATTTCTTCTCCGTCTGTCTCTCAGCTAAGGCCTGAAATTCCTTAAACACGCTAAGTGTTTGATCTTTAGATTTCAAAGGATACACCCAGAGCTTACGAGAATGATCATCAATGAAGGTCACAAAGTAAAGTGCACCACCTTTTGACTTTACTTTAAAGGGACCACACAAATCAGAGTGTACTAGCTCCAATAAATCGGGCTTTCTTGAGGGAGGATGGCTATGAAAGGAAACCTTTTTCTGTTTGCTAGCTAAACAATGGATACACTTTTTCAGCTTTGCTTGTTTCACTCCAGAAAGCAAACTTTTCTTAGCCAAACACGTAATCCCCCTCTCGCTCATATGACTCAGTCTTCAGTGCCACAATTCTGATAAAGTATCACTTTCCACCAGATTTATGGAGTCATTAAGAATAGAGCCTTGTGTCACATATAATTGACCAGACTTTACTCCCCGAGCTACTACTAACGATACCTTGGTGAGCTTCCATTGGCCATTCTTATCCAATGATACTTTCTATTTATATGTTTGGTCTTAGAATGAAAAGTGGAGTGCTTGGTGAGACAAATAACACTCTAATTATCACAAAATAAGATGTTGTGGCTAGAACTGAACCCGCCAAGATGAACCTGTCTTGAACCTCGCTCGAAGCTGGCTCTGATACCACTTGTTCTTCTATGACAGATTCAAACTTCAAATACCATTGTCTTGGAGCTTGTTTCAATCCATACAGGCTCTTTTTCAATTTGCAGACATAATTTTTTTCCCCCTTAATTATAAAGCCCTCAGGTTGCTCCATATAAATATCCTCATCTAAATCACCATGGAGAAAAGCAGTCTTGACATCCATCTGCTCAACCTCTAAATCTAGACTTGCAGCTAAGCCTAGAACCACACGAATAGAAGACATCTTCACAACAGGGGAGAAAATTTCATCAAAGTCAACTCCCTTCTTCTGGCCAAAACCTTTAGCAACTAACCTCGCCTTGTATCTAGGCGCAGAGGTATGGTTATCTTGCTTTATTCTGAATATCCATTTGTTAGATAAAGCTCTCTTACCTTTCGGCAATTTCACTAACTCATATGTGCCATTCTCATGGAGTGACTTCATCTCATCTTCCATCGCTTCGATCCACTGATCTTTGTGAGTATCTTGTATGGATTCATCATAATTATCAGTTCTCCCATGTCAGCCAAAAGTACATACTCTTCAGGAGGATAGCGCATGGATTTTTGCTTCTCCCTTGTAGATCTTCTAAGAGAGGTTTCAGGAGCATTCAAAGTAGTTACCTGTGCAGAAATTGGTTGTTGATCAACCATAACTTCATCAACTGGAGCATCCATAACAAAAAGAACATTATTAGTTACTCATTTATAGAAGATTCCCGGTAAGACCATGGCCATTAATTACTCATTTAAGAAAGAGATAAGAGTAATTTAGTCATATAAATCTTATGATTAATAAATGTGTCAAGAATCTTAAACGATATATAAAAATAACTGTTAAATATTTGAAATAATTAATATTCAAAGTGAATATTTTAAACTGCTCTATCAAATAACGTCACTAATATATTCCCTTGGTCCTTTTTCATTTGTCGCCTTAGCCAAAAAATCAAAAAAGGTGTTCTAAAATATTTACCACTTTATTAAATTAAGAAAACATTAACTACTTTTTTCTTCTTCAATATTTCTACTTTTTTCTTCTTGTCAATGTTTCTTTTTCCGTGACTTCTCTGCTATTATATTTCCTTTCAAAAACTGTTGAGATTATGCTATATTCGAGGGTCTATCAGAGACAACTTCTCTACCTTCACAAGATAGGGATAAGGTCGACGTACTCACTACTATTTTCAAACTCCACTTGTGATATTATATTAGGTATATTGTTGTTGCAATCCCATTCCTACTACCTCAAGAAGACATATAGTTATTAGTTACTCATTTAAGGAAGATTCCCCGTAAGACTGTGATCATTAATTACTCATTTAAGAAAGAGTTAAGAGTATTCTAGTCAGATACATCTTATGATTAATAAATGTGTCAAGAATCTTAAACGATATATAAAAATGACCGTTGAATATTTAACATAATTAATATTCAAATTGAATATTTTAAACTGCACTATCAAATACAATCACTAATATACTCCTTTGGTCCTTTTTCATTTGTCTCCTTAGCCAAAAAAAAACCAAACAAAATGGTCTAAAATATTGACCACTTTATTAAATTAAGAAAACATTAGCTACTTTTTTCTTCTTTAATATTTTTAAATGCTTCTTTTCCGTAACTTCTCTACTATTTTTCTTTTTCAAAACTGTTGAGATTATGATATATCAGAAGGTCTATCGGAAATAACCTTTCCACCTTTACAAGGTAGGGGTAAGATCGACATACACACTACCCTTCCCAAACTTCACTTGTAAAATTACACGAGGTATATTGTTGTTGCAATTCAATTCCTACTGCCCCAAGAGGACATATAGTTATTAGTTACTCATTTATGTAAGATACCCAAAGACTATGATCATTAATTAAATTACTCATTTAAGAAAGAGATAAGAATAATTTAGTAAGATACATCTTACGATTAATAAGTGTGTCAAGAATCTTAAACGACATATAGAAATGACCGTTAAATATTTAACATAACTAATATTCAAAGTGAATATCTTAAACTGTACTACCAAATACCGTCACATAAATTTAGACAAAAAGAACAATATTAGTACTAGTTAGAATCCGAAATGGACATGTGGCTTTTAAAAAAGAAGAGAAGACAGCTGAAGTTGAACTGACAAAACGCGCGCCTTACGTTTAATAAAACCATTTCCTATTCCATTTGGATTCGTCCTCCTATATCCAAAGTCCAAACCAAATTAGGAAATTGTTTTTTATTTTATTTTATTTATTTTAAATTATAAATTATTATAAAAAGAAAGTCATAAAACACCACATCATCCCCAATTCAACACAAATTCCCCCAAAAACCTCACGAGAAAAAACACACACATATTAAAAAGGGCAAAAAAAAAAAAGTGGCCAAATCAAAAGTCGCGTATTTTGAAACCTCTACGAACCTTCTTTGCCAGAAGAAAAATCCAATCGTAGATTTATCTTCACACACACACACACACACAGAGTTGGTGTGGTGAAAATTTTGTGATCCTTTTGGGTTGATGAAACGACAGCGTATTGGAATCTCAGAGGACTCGTGAATTTCTAGGCTTTTTTTTTGTTGCTGGATTAGGGTTTCATTATTTGATTGATTGATTGATTGATTGGATTTGGTGAGAATTCTAGTGATATTATTGCGATGATGATGACGGACCAGTCATCGCAGTATTCGTTACCATCGGAGGATTCCGCGGTCGAATTTGGGATGAATTTTGATGAGCTAAGCATGGATATTGACGATATATGGAAAATTATTGACGAGGACCCCGATCCTTCTCTGCCGGTAAATTTTCAATGAATTCTTTGTATGCATTGACAGTGTAAAAAATCTTTACACAATCAAGTCTTGGTAATCTGGTAAAGATGGTAACCAATCTGCTAGTACAGGTTAAATTTCACAGGTAGTATACAAAATCTTTACGGTATCAGTATATATAAGTTAAATCTTTTTGGTAAATCAGGGTTTTACTGTGAATTGAGCATGATCATTTAGTAATAATTTTGTTAGTGGGTAATTCTCGATTCAGTCGGAACTGGACATGCACCTCTTAAACTTTTCTTTTGGTGTGTGTGCGTATATATATGTAAATAAGATTATTGTATAGGGATTCAAAATTTGGGTTTGATTTGGATTGAAATTTAAGTTATATAAACTTACAGTCTAATGAATGTTACTAGCCATTTATGTTAGACTAATGAGCAATGCTTATTGACTAAAGTTACCTACAATTATTTTTAAGTACCGAATTGTGTAAATATTTTTTACGCTGTAAGCGCGTGGAACTTAAACTCTCTAGATTTTGCTTTGAAAGAAAATTTTGTAAGAATTAAATGAATAATTGAGTGTTTACTTTTAGTAGTTTAATGTTTAAGCTTTTAGATTAGATGATTGTACAATTCGGAGATTTTCCATTTAAGTTGGATACATTTGTTGATCTTTATTTATTACGCTCTCTATTACGTCTGACATTACTGACATTCCTTTTAGTCTGTTCCGAAAAGAATAACATCTTTCTCTATTTGGAAACTATTTTAAGAGTTGCGTCTCCATTTACGCTTAATGACATGACTTGTTTGGTCTCACTCGATATAAAAGCTCATTCATTTACTAAGAGAGAGAAAATGTAAAGACATGTGGAACTCCCAACTGACTCATTTAATTATTGGTAGTACGAGCGATATTGGTACTTTGCATATATTTAGTTTATGTGTCAAAAGTCTTCCCTTTATTTATCTTAACTCAGTGCTTAGTCAAACACTTTCACATAAACTGGAACAGAGTGAGTACGTCATAATGTTGTCAGTGCCAATCATTTTCTTCACATGGGAGAGTTTAGCTAAGCTGTTCGACCTTGCCGTGTCGCATTAAGTTGCTGGATAGAGGTCCAGTAAAATTGGCTTTACTGCCCGTGAAATAGAAAATATATTATATAACCTCGATAGATAGTCATTGAACTGAAAGAATATTTATATGTTTGTAATGGAATCTCATATACCTGCCTCACATTATAAGATAATTTTAGAAGAAATAAAAAATTCAACATCTTGAATAAAGAATAATCTCGTGAAAAGACTTTCAAATAAAAGAATTTAGCACTTTTAGACGTGAACAGCGAAATGTCAGTTTTTATCTTGCAAATTTCAGCTAGTGTCATCTTGAAAAAAATCTAATTGCATCTTATTTTCATGATATCTTGCTGCGTAGGATCATGACTCATGAGCTTGCGAGTTGTGGTAATTAACTAGGTTCTGTAGTTACTGGAGATGCATGGCTATGGAGGTGACCCTTGTTCTTTTTGTTGTGTCGTTCAAGGTAGCATGGTGGTAACATGAAAACTGTAAATGTCAAAACACTATGATTATGCTAGTTGAAGGTCCATAACTATCAAATATTTCAAGGCCACTTGTATTATAAGACTGCATATTTTCACACTTCTGTGATGCCTGATTGAATAGCTTCTTTTACTAGTGGGCCTTTTAGCGACGCTCTGTGAAAAGAGAAAGGAAGAGAGAGACTTTTATTGAATTGAGTATTAACAATATACAAGATGGACTTCTTCTACGGGAGTCTTGGTCTCTCTCTCTCTCTGGTTGGGATAAAATAGGTGTAGTAATCGTTTGTTACATACGATGATTTAAGTAATTTTTTAATTTTATTGTAGTACTTTATTATTATTATTATTATTGTTGTTATTTTTATTTTCGATAATATTGGCTTGAGATGAGTCTATATGGAGTAACATGGTCAGTGAGGATTCATATAGTCAACCCCAACTTGTTTGGGAATGAGGCCTAGTTGTTGTAAGTATATAATATTATAAAATGGCCTATGGAATACCTTGAAATATTCTGTATAATCAATATAACATTTCCCTATGTAACAGATAGCATGTGCAGACTCTGAGTCATAATTATAGATGCTTCTAATAAGGTACCTACCTCACGTTTTTTGCCAGTGGTCCTTAATTGACCTTTAGGATGAGATTAATTGCTCTTTGGGAAAACTGGGTCTACTGTGTGATTATTGCAAGAAATTAATATTAGAAGACTTATCAATGAAATACAGAACCTTTTTAGTTGATAGATTCAGGCTTGGTATCTGTTGTCCCATTTTCAAGTCGAGACTTGTAACTGTTGAGTCTGATTGGGATTGGGATGGCCCATTGTGGAGCTAATTAGGTTGGGTGAACTAAGAGCTACTGAAGTAATTTGGTTAGCTGAATCTTGAAATATTAAGGATACTAACGTGTGATTTCTTTGAATACTAGGTAAAACCTTGCTAAATTTCTTTAACACATTAGACTGTTTGAAAGAATACTCCTAAGCTGTTAGATGCTGAGAAATTTGATACCAATGGTTGGTAATAATATGGTCAGAAGCATTAAGGATGTCTTGTGCCTTTTCCAGTATCTGTGGATGGGGTTCTTTTGAAGTATCTGTGGTACTTAAACAGACACATCACATTTGCAAATTTTCATAAATAAAGGGCATGTTGGCAGAAATAATTTGTAGATGTGTTTGACTAAATTGAACAAATGGAAATACTAGATACACTTGAAGTCAGTGAATGTTCAGTAATACATAATATCGATGTTTGGTACTATATTTTAAGTATGGGCTTGTCAAAATGAATAACTTTACTCATGGGATTACTCTTATTTTTAGACATTACACCTTGTAAATTCGAATGGCTTGTTGATTAAGTACTGAGCAGTCGGTTACATTATTGTGTCCAAGACCAAGAGGTGTTGGACCTAGACCCGTAAACTGTTTAAATTGTCCATTGAATGTAGATGGTTAAAATTGATGTCAGGTCAGTTAAATTCCGTTGTTAATGACAAAAAGCTTAATGATTGAAATTATGCCATCAGCTTCACGAAGTAAAAACACAATATAGGTTAAGTAAAGAATATACTGCGAAGTGCTTTGCTTTCAATCTTCGGTCTGGAGATACATATTGTAGATCTGTCATTGGATCACGTGAACAGTTTGGTCTTACAATGCTTACCCAGTTTGTCAATGATTTTAATATTCGGGTATCCTTTTGCAGAGTATGCCAGAGGTTTTTATGCCAAATGACATGGGACAAGGTTAGCTGGTTGCCGACTTGGATACTTATGGAATTTGATGTTGTTACTAACTTGGTGTGAGATTATGGTGCTTATTACTCATCGTGATATTTGATTCTTGATGTTTATGCTATTTTAAGTAGGTTATTCAGATTTGGAGAGAGCTTCATTTTCTGGGGGTCAATTTCTTGGACACATTGGAGTCTCCCCTTCTTCCAACTCAGAAGCTTCAGATTCTAGGACAGGTGTTTCAGATGGTTCATCTGATTCTGCAGGGAATTCAAATGTTGATGGTGGGAAGCTTGAGTTTCAATTAGGGATAGACTCTCCGGTACACAGTTTCTGTGGAAACCTGACTGAACGGAGGCCTGGTCAGGACAATGACTGGTCCACTCATAAGGATAATCTCTCTCGGTGTACTTCATCTAATGTCCAACAAGAAAGTAAGGAAACTCAACCTTCAGATGTCGACTAGTTGTGACACTTGTAGCTTTGCTGCTAATACTGATCATATCAATAATTGATAGAATTTGGACCAGCTATACAATATGTGAAACTCATTAATACCACTGGTTCTCCAGAGCGAGAATCTTGCGCTGAATGTTTCTTGACCTTTTTAGTAGGCATTTCTGTTATTCTCATTTTTGCTCTGAGGTCCTTTTCTGTTGTAAGTTTTCTATTTATTCATTTTTGTTTTTAATCGCTTCGAAAAACGTCATTGACATTTTAGGGTTGCTGCTAAGCCAATCAACTATAGAGAACAAGTTGAGAACCTCAGAAACATTAGCTGCAGAAGAAACATCAAGCATTGAAGTAGCTGCATCTCCAAATGATGAACCCTACGCTGGGTTCAGTTTATGTCAGAGTTCTGATACTTTGCCCGAAAGTTGGGACAAGTTTCCACAAACTTTCCATGCAGATTCTTTCTCGAAGCCGGCTGCACTAAATAACCTTGATTTTGAAATGCTGTCTCACAATGATAAGATGCTAAATATAATGGACGGACAATTGGACCATACAACTGGGATTGCAGACTCAGATACAATGGCATATGAGAATTGGACAAGAACAGGTGAAGGAGTTCAGCAGGTTCCTGAGTGTTATATGACTGCAAATTTTGGTGTTGGGGAGCTCAGTGCCTATCGTAGTGGTGGTATCCAAACATCATTAAATAATGGCATCTTGTCCTCCAGGTTAAGAGACAGCAATAAGGTGCAAAAGATGTTTCCTCAGCCTTTGCCTTTCAGTGGGTCAAGTTTCCTTATTCAAAACCACCAGTTACATAGAAGGAATGACAAAAATGAACTGATAGGTGGTGCTGATATACCTACAGTTTCTGGGCTCTCAAATTCATTTGTTCCTGCTCCTGCAACTGCTTTTTCAAGTACCGATTTTATGGTTTATCCAAAGGTTGAAAATGATATACTTCAGTATGATAGGTCTTCTCATCACCTTGATAATTTCAAAAAAGCTTCTTTAGAAAAAATCATTCTGGTTCCTCAGGATCACCACACTGATGTGAAGGGTAGAGAACTGCCTGTCTCATTATCATCAACTTCAATGAAGAAGCAGTTCAGCTGTGCAATGTTAGAAAAGGGGCAAAAGCACAGTTCTTTAAAATTTACTGGTTCTCGCCTATCTACAACCACTCATCGAGGAGCTTAGCGAAGCTTGTTGCCTCAAAGAAGCCATAGTGAGGATGATGATGATCTGTGCATTCTCGAGGATATAAGTGCACCTGCAAAGGCAAATCCATGTGCTAATGGCAAGGCTCTTGTTGCTCTACAGCGTACTACAATTACTAACTCTTTTATTCCAGCTGAAGTGGGACAAATGAGGCCGAAGTCAAATGATGAGCTTGTTATTTATCGAGCTGCCTTGCAGGTGAGGACTAATAGCTGGCACTATTTCAATACACACGTGTTGCAAGAACTGTGCTCTGAAATGTTGTCATACTATTTTTGCTGTTTTAAAATTAATATTTATCTTTAGCTGTTTCTCTGGTAATTATTCGCACCCACTTGAATGCTTTTTTTTTTTCTTGTATATCTTTATTGATAATAGTTCTGTAAGTTACAAAGATGGGAGTTGAAATCCTTTAAGCATGTGCAATTCAAGGGATCTGTTGGATTCTTTATTTTTATGCTGACCAATTTATTGTTTGCTGTGTATGTGGATGATCAATACAGAAAATTCCTTCTCCTGACTTTTAAAAGCTGTCTGTGTTTAAAGTTCTTTATGGTGGAACATGATGACACTAAATGGGTGCCTTTTGTGCCCGTGAGAAAATCTGCCCTTTTTCACGTAAAGAAATAAATTCTGATTGGACTAAGGCTGTGGTACCTGTTGCAGGATCTTTCTCAGCCGAAATCAGAAGAAAATCCACCCGATGGTCTTTTGGCTGTTCCTCTATTGAGACACCAGGTTCAGCACTGTTTGATGGTTTATGTTTATAGGAATTATAAGTTTCGATTTTCTAACTGCAGCATGTACCTGAATTTATTCTTCAAGATGTGGAGATCACTAATATTGTACTGAGGGCGTCTACTTGAATTTTTGGTGCAATTGCCCGGGAATTGAGAGAATTAAATTTTACTAAAATAGTTTTGTTAGCGCCAAAAGAACTTAGCTGCTGACAAAATACATCAATGATATGTGAATTCTCTGAATTATTCTATTGGTTGAACATATTGTGTTGTCTGAAATGCTGTAGCTTATCTGAAGATATGGTTAAAAATAGTTACATTATAACTGGTACTAAGCCAATAACTCCTTTCGCTGAAAACATCCTTGTGGAACTTTGCATATGCTTGTGTATTTTACTGCCCTAGATTATTGTTCGGGTGTTTCATTTTTCTTTATCTGCTTCTCTATCTCTTTTTCTTTTTTCATTTATTCATATTGTAGTTTATAGCAGGCTGTTTATTAGCAGGCTGTTTAGGTTCTCAATGCCTCTTCCTCCTCCTGAAGAAGAATTAACCAGGGGAAAAACAAGAGATAAAATGTATTATATGTTGAATTGGTGTGAGGAATTATCTGAATATTATCCATTCAATTTACACGCAGCGCATTGCTTTATCATGGATGGTCAAGAAGGAAAAAGCTGGTGTACCCTGTTGTGGTGGGATTCTTGCTGACGATCAGGTAACTTTTTGACACTTTAAACTTCTCGATGTTTCATCTGTCTACATGAGAAGAATTGCCTTCGAAGTGGTCACCCTTTTCTTAGTAATCTTTTTTCTTTGGGTTGTTGTAGGGACTTGGGAAAACTGTATCAACAATTGCACTTATACTCAAAGAAAGGTCTCCATCTTCGAGAGTTTCTACAGCCATGGCCAGACAAATTAAAACGGAGACATTGAATTTGGACGATGATGATATTTCATCTGAGCTTGACAAGTCAAAGCTAGGTGCCTATTCTTATCAAGTCAATGATAATTCTAGCACAGGCAGTAAAACTTCTATGCATACAAAAGGGAGGCCTGCTGCGGGCACCCTTATCGTTTGTCCTACCAGTGTCCTTCGTCAGTGGTCTGAGGAGTTACACAATAAGGTAACAAGCAAAGCAAATCTTTCTGTCCTAGTATACCATGGTAGCAATAGAACAAAGGACCCTATTGAACTAGCAAAGTACGATGTGGTGGTCACAACTTATTCAATAGTAAGCATGGAGGTCCCTAAGCAGCCTCTTGTGGAAGATGATGATGAGACAGGAAAAGGAACTCATGAATCACCTTCTAGTAAAAAGAGAAAATCTCCTTCGAGCTCAAAGAAAAGTTCATCAAAGGCAAAAAAAGAAGTGGAGAAGGAATTGCTTGAAGCCACTGCGCGCCCTCTTGCAAAGGTGGGATGGTACAGGATCGTGCTGGATGAGGCTCAAAGCATCAAGAATTACAGAACCCAAGTAGCTAGGGCTTGTTGGGGTCTTCGTGCTAAACGTAGATGGTGTTTGTCAGGGACACCTATCCAAAACGCAGTTGATGACCTTTACAGTTACTTCAGATTTCTCAAATATGACCCATATGCAGTGTATAAACAATTCTGCTCCACAATAAAGTTTCCAATCCAGAAACATCCAACAACCGGGTACAGAAAGCTGCAAGCAGTGCTTAAGACTGTTATGCTTCGTCGCACTAAAGGTGAATATAATAACTTCAGCATGTACTTTTCCTCTATAAGCTGCATACCATTTTAGACAGGCTTGCTCCTTACATGGTATAATATGATTCACTTGTGGTTGCATCTTTTTTTTTACGCCAAACCATTCATGTCTATTTCTATTTCAGTACTGATAAAGGGTAGAGGGCCTGCGAGCACTCTTCTAGCTCCTCATTGCCCCAACCTTTCTTTTTATACTTCCCGCATCAGTATTACATGATTCCAAGTAAAGTACTATATGGTGCCCAAATTATGTTCTAAGTTACAACTTATCTGGAAAAAAACACTTATGTGCTGTAAGTTACAATTTTCCTCCTCATCCTTCACTTTATTCTGAGTTTATCCTCAATTTATCACTTCTCTTTTCATATGGTCTTTAGTGTCCCTCCAGTAAGGAAATTGGAGCTAAAATCTGACTTCATGTGTGAGACACGTGATGTTCACTTGGGTAATTTTGCTTGAAATTGTTATTTTAAAATGATTTTTTAAGGAAATAGAAGTAACCAGGAGAAGAGAAAAAAAGCAAAGAAGAGAAAAAATTAATCTTTCTGACTGAAAAACAAGAGGAAAAAAAAAGGAAGGAAAACGAACAGGAAAAGTATAAAGTGGAACATATGATTGCCACAAATCCAGGTCCTTTTCTCCATGCAAGGCTCCTCCATGGCTTCAACCACCTCTATAGTCAATCCTGACTCCAACATCTACAGCAAGTCCTGCCCACTGTTTAGTCAACACCACCCCCTTGTGCCCCAACCTGGAACTCCCCTACCTGAGTTGAGCAATAAATATGCAACCTCCTCCGCCACCCTAACTTCAAAATCAAGAAACTTGCATCCGTCTAACACCCGCACAAATTCTTAATCGAGAAAGCCAAAAGTGATAAGCAAGCAAAAAATGTAGAGGATATAGGAATTCCGAGAGTATCAGACCCACCATCACAGTGCTGGGGGACCACTTGTAGATATTTGTTTAGCGGCTGCCGCTGTGGTGATTCAGGCAGGAGAGTAGGGGTAGGTGCGGGGGACACATGAATGGGGAGAGGAGAGGGTGAATAGGAAACAAAAAGCTTGAAGGAGAGGGGGAAAGAGGGGAGGGGGAGATGGGGTTGTGGATGCTGCGATTTTCAAAACCATACAGCTAAATGGGATGAGCGAAAAACAGGTGGGTTTGGTGGGACATAGAAGAAAGCAAAAGTTTTTCTTTTTCTTTCCTTTTCACTTCTTTTAGTTAACTGTTAAGGTATTGTGTTTTTTCAAAGTTACACTTGTAAATCATCATGCTTTACTATGATTTAGCACCAATTTGGCTTCTGGCTAGGATCATCTAAAATTAAAAATGTTATATTGATGATGCTATTGGGACAAAGTGATAGGTAAGGACGAAATTGTAGCTTCCAACATAAGTTGGAACATGTAAGTGATTTACTCCAAATTTCCTTGTATTCTGTGCATTGTGCAGATGCTAGTAGGGACCTTTTGTCCATATTAAATTTTAGAGATGTGTCCTAATAGAGTTTGTACAGTAAGGACTTTCTTGGTGCGTTACCATTTGTTTGCGGTATAAGTTAGTCCTCCATTCCCTGTTTGCTCTCCTATGCGTTGCAGATTCGTTCTTGGAATTATGCTTATTTTTTTAAAGTAATTTCAAAGTTTCTCTTTTTCTTCTTTGGAAAGAAAAGGATCATATGGTCTATTTGGTTCATCTGAGCCCAATTATTGTTCTTATCTTTAACATGTTGCGCACTAATGTTTAGACATGCAGCTTTGTTCGACTTGTTTTGGCTATGTGTGCTTAGATTTTCAAATGAAGTGCTAAAAGTCATTTGCTAGTCAGCTGTTTGTATCTATGAGGTGCTTGTAGTAATGAACATGACAAACTCAACTTGGTTTTCTGGTGGTCATTGTCCACTTTTACTGTTGTACTGTTTGCATGTCTGACTTGTCACTTTAAGCGCACAACTCTTAAATTTCTATATTGAGGATTAACGCTGTCATTATCTGATCAGGTACATTTATTGATGGAGAACCCATTATCAACCTTCCACCGAAACGAATTATACTGAGAAAAGTTGATTTTACTGATGAGGAACGAGATTTCTACTGCAGACTTGAATCTGAATCACGTGCTCAGTTTGCTGTATGTTTCGACGATATTTTATACCCAGTCTTCAAGAACTTTGGCTTTTGAATTCTTCTCTTTCTCTTAACATATCAATTTATGGACAATTCAGGAATATGCTGCTGCCGGGACAGTCAAACAAAATTATGTCAACATACTGCTGATGCTTTTACGCCTGAGACAAGCTTGTGATCACCCTCTTCTTGTTGGAGGGTCCAACTCTGGTTCTGTTTGGAGATCATCTATTGAGGAGGCCAAGAAATTACCGCGAGAGAAACTAACTGTTCTTTTGAATTGTTTGGAAGGTTCTTTAGCAATTTGTGGCATTTGCAGTGTATGTTATCACTTGGCTCTTCTTTAATATATGTTTATGTCAATCTTATTACTCCTTTTTTTGTTGCTGCTCCTTATTTGGCGGCTTTATACTTTAGGTGGTGTTTTTAAATTGTCACCTCTAGCTTTTTGCTCTCTGATCAACTGTTATCCGCCTCAGCTTTTCCCTGAAAAGAAACAACCCCATTGAACTTAAATGTTTTTATCTATTTTTTGATGATACATCCTCGTCTAATTTGAAGGAAGAGTGAACCAAAAGTATTGGGGTTTTAAGCTACTACTTTCAGGTTCTATATTAGCTAAGGATAAATTTGTGAATGTTACATGCACAAGCATTCATGCTCTGCTAAATGCATGCATGGTTCAGTTTAACATTGAAGCTGATCCACAACTAGAAAGGAGGATTTTTACAACTTAACTTCCATGTAGAAACCTCTCAGTTATTAGGACACTCAAATCAATTAGGCTTTGTTGCATTTAAGTGGAGTAGAGTAGAAGGGCTGGTATTTAAGTTGAGAGGGTAAAGAGGCATCCACCGAGTTTAAAAACCGTGCGCCTCTGGGACTCTGGGACTCGGGGATTTTTTGGTTTTTTTCCATGCAATTTGCAAACATCAACACCAAAAGTATCATTATTATATGTAATGGGTTTTTATCCTTATGATTGTAGCATTTTTAATATCTTTGTTCCCTGTTCTGGGTCGTCTATTAAGAATCTGCAATTTTGAGGTTAATGGTGAGATACAACCAATAGTGGTGCTTGCCTTTGTTAAGCTAATATAACTTATTGCCATTTCTAGTTACAAACTTGAACTTGCTTTGATAATGCTCAAGTGATTTGCTCTGTTCAAGGCAAAATAGAAATAACATTTGGAAAATAGTGCTTACAATTTGGTTGATTACGTACTACAGGTTATCAGAGAAATGTTGCAACAACAATTGCTTTTAATATGTGATACCAATTTTAAAGTAATCATTTCAGCCTATAATGTTTTCTAGTTGTCTGCAACTTTACTATTTTGATCTGTCTCTTACTACATTACTCTTTATTTCTCTTGTCTTGGATTTCTCTGTTATGGATCTCCTTATTTCTTCCTTACCTCCTTATGCATTTTGGTAACAATCTTGTAGGACCCCCCTGAAGATGCTGTTGTAACAGTTTGTGGACATGTCTTTTGCAATCAGTGTATTTGTGAACATCTAAGCGGCGATGACACTAAGTGTCCTGTATCAGCTTGCAAAACTCAGCTGAGCGTTTCTTCAGTTTTCTCTAAAGCAATGTTAAGTGATTCTCTATCTGATCAGCCCAGTCTGCAAAAGAACCCCGACTGTGCTGGCTCTGAAGTGGCTGAAAGTTCAATTTGTAGCCCATATGACTCATCCAAGATTAAAGCTGCTCTTCAGATGCTGCAATCTCTGTCTAAACCGAAGGCGTGCACTATGAGGGACTGCATTTCAAGATCAGATGATGAAGGAACTTCTCCGTCAGAAAATAAATGTGATAATCATGCAGAAGAATCTAGGATGAATACAAGTTCCAAAGATACAACCACAATCGTTGGAGAGAAGGCAATTGTCTTTTCTCAGTGGACGGGGATGTTGGATTTGCTTGAAACTTGTCTGAAGAGTTCCTCAATTCAGTACCGTAGACTTGACGGAACAATGTCTGTTCTTGCTAGAGATAAGGCTGTGAAAGATTTTAACACACTTCCTGAGGTTTTAACATTTCCATCTTTTTGGTGTTGAATATTTTTCTATCTTTTTAAAATCCCAGGACTAAAATTGAAGTTTTACGCAGGTATCAGTCATGATTATGTCTCTGAAAGCTGCAAGCCTTGGACTGAACATGGTTGCAGCTTGTCATGTTCTTCTCTTGGACCTTTGGTGGAACCCTACCACTGAAGATCAAGCAATCGACAGGGCGCATCGGATTGGACAGACCCGTCCTGTTTCAGTTTTGCGGTTGACTGTAAAAGATACAGTTGAAGATCGCATATTGGCTCTTCAGGTATTACTTTATTTGTAGTTTTGTTAAAGCTTTTTGTTCGTACTTCATCGTAAATTTGCAACACGCCTGAAGTGTTTCTATCAATATAATGATAAACATGGATAGTCATGATCTTCTGCTGAAGGACTTGGATGTCAGCATATGCAGATATGCTATCACTGGGTTTCATTACTTGTCCTAGTTCAAACATAGTCCAGTTTGCGGTTTCCTTTTCTGCATCTTTGCTGGTTTCTGACTTCCTCTACATTTGAGAATTCTAATGTGGTATCACCGATTTTCACAGCAAAAGAAAAGAGAAATGGTTGCTTCTGCATTCGGAGAGGATGAGACTGGTAGCCGACAGACTCGTCTCACTGTGGAGGACTTGGAGTACCTTTTCAAGATTTAATCAGCATCTCATTTTTTGCAGTAACCTGACATTTTAATGCCAGCCAGCTTGGGCTGTCTTAAATTTTTTATTTGGAAACTGGTTTAGCAGCATACATAATTGAGGCTTTGGTTCTTAGGTCCATAGTATTGACAGAAAAGATGACCTTACTAAACAATGATTTTGAGAATACCTTCAAACATTCATATGATCCATTTTTTATAGCTATTGGTTACCTTGTGCAGAGGTTGGATTTTAGTCGGCTACACCCAAATGAGGATGAGACTTTAGATGAGTCTCTGTAGATTCTTTGCTTAGAAGATGTAAATGATAGTTCCTGTGGCTTCTGCCATGTTTCTTTTTTCTAGGATAGGATACTTAGGAGTACAATGTATTAGTAGTTTAAGTTCTAGACAGTATATTACTTCTAGGTTTTTGGGTTGTAAAATTCACCTTCAAATTTAATTTAATACAGAACTATGCCGTCATGGCAATTCTTTTTCATTTGAAGTTTCTATAAATTGCTTGTGTGTTACTGTGGCTTATACCTTGGATGTAAAGTTCTGGGATCCTGCCAATTCTATTCTATAACATTGTGGTTCCTCCCTGTGCCGAAAACTTAAATGGCTGACGGTGTTTGACAATCAAGTCAAGGTAGGGGACACACACAAATATAGTTGTACATTAAGGCGTCACTTGGTTCACATGCTGGTTATGCGACGATTATAATACAAGTCTGTCTTTATTGATCATATGGATTGCTTTTCGTGACTTCTCTTTCCATAGGCAGAGATTGCAGTCTAACCAGCTTTCTAACTTTAGGGGACCGGAATCAGTCTTTTGATGAATTGTTTATGCATTAATATTAATGAAGGAATTCTTTATGCGATAAATAGCGGTATGTCTCCCCCCACCTTCAAAAAGACAACAGAGCAAAACGAAAATATGTATTTAGAAAATGATTTGGTTTTAATTCTTTTTTTGTTTGATGTGCTAGTTATTAGTAGGTGTATGATGGTGTTTGCTTTGGGCACAAAATTTTCCCTTTTGAGAATTCAATGCGTCACCATGTCTAATGGAGGATGGGGAAGATCAAAGTATGAGATACCAACACGGTACGATCGCTTAAACGATCCAAATCTCTACTTTTTATACCTCTTTGAACTATGGACCAACCACAAAATATAAGAAAGTAATAACATTTGCAGGGTAAGGCTGCGTACAATAGATCCTTATGGTCCGACCCTTTTTTGGACCCTGCATATAGCTGAAGCTTTGTGCAGCGGACTGCCGTTTCTTTAATTGACATTTGACTTCGAGTCAAAAGAATCGTTATACTCTAACATGGAAATCTTTAGACATTTATAAGAAATGCATTATAAGGACGATAAAACTATGGGAGTAATTGCAATGGGCAATTTGGAAATAGTTTTCCAAATTGATCCCTTTTGAGAATTCAATGCGTCACCATGTCTAATGGAGGATGGGGAAGATCAAAGTATGAGATACCAACACGGTACGATCGCTTAAACGATCCAAATCTCTACTTTTTATACCTCTTTGAACTATGGACCAACCACAAAATATAAGAAAGTAATAACATTTGCAGGGTAAGGCTGCGTACAATAGATCCTTATGGTCCGACCCTTTTTTGGACCCTGCATATAGCTGAAGCTTTGTGCAGCGGACTGCCGTTTCTTTAATTGACATTTGACTTCGAGTCAAAAGAATCGTTATACTCTAACATGGAAATCTTTAGACATTTATAAGAAATGCATTATAAGGACGATAAAACTATGGGAGTAATTGCAATGGGCAATTTGGAAATAGTTTTCCTTTTTGATTTTTTTTTGAGTAGGGGTGAATTGATATTGTTAAGGATGAAACATGGTAACAAACATGGTCCCATGGTCTAGTGGTCAGGACATTGGACTCTGAATCCAGTAACCCGAGTTCAAATCTCGGTGGGACCTTTTCTTTTTGTACAGTAACTTTTTTGTCAAGTGCACAAAATTAAGTTTCAGCTATAAAAGTAACAAAATTAAGGCACATAAGGGAATATTACCCTCTTCTCCTCATCCCAAACAGAAATTCAATACTTTCTGATTTGCAACTCTATGAAGCTGTAGTGTAAGTGTAGTATTTAATCCTGTAGTATTTATTGACATGGTCCCATGCATAATGCTATAATGGCTACATATCCAAAATAACCTTATACTCAAGATTTCAAAGCCACTAAAGTTAAACGGGGTTGATTGAAAGTACACACAACTCTTTTGCTTCAAAATAGTCAGAAGTCAGAACCATTAAGCATAAACATGTTCTTTTTTTAATAGTGGTGTTTGGGCTTCTCCTAAATACCTGCTATATACCACCAGCACGGGTATCAGATAATTCTGTCGAAACAGATCTAGATAATTCTGCGAACAAGGAACCAGCCCTCTTTAAGAAAGCTTTGCCTTATAGGTGCTGCCTACTCAATCGAACAATGATCAACAACAACGACCTAGTATGATCCCACAAGTGGGGTTTAAGGAGGGTTGGACATACGCAGCCTTAGCCCTACCCTAAAAGGGAAGATAGGCTATTTCCGATAGACCCTAAGCTAAAAAAGATGGAAGTCACTCGAACAATGCTCAGAACACAAAAGTGTGTGCAGTTCCACCCTCTTCACACAACCAACGCCCTGAAAAGCACGGACGAGCCACATGTAACGAAACTTGCACGTGCGACTCTGGCTGGGATCCTGGTATACTGTATTAATATGTGTAGGTTCCCGTACTAATATGGAAGTCACTCGAACAATGCTCAGAACACTAAAGTGTGTGCAGTTTCACCCTCTTCACACAACCAGCGCCCTGAAAAGCACGGACGAGCCACATGTAACGAAACTTGCACGTGCGACTCTGGCTGGGATCCTGGTATACTGTATTAATATGTGTAGGTTCCCGTACTAATATGGAAGTCACTCGAACAATGCTCAGAACACTAAAGTGTGTGCAGTTCCACCCTCTTCTCCAATGCTGAGTCACAACCACGGACGAGCCACGTGTAAAGAAACTTGCACGTGTGACTCTGGCTGACTCTGGCTGGGGATTCTGTTATACTGTAATAATATGTGTAGGTTCCCGTAATTCGAGACAAATAGGAAAAAATCACTGAGCATATGATTCATCCAAGATTCATTCATAAGCAAATATGCAATCTTGATATCTGCTCTCTATAGAAAGCTTTGCCATCTGAAAAGTACTGATAATCCAATCTAAATCAATAGAGAAATATTTTTAAAGTTTGCATCTACCACAAATATGTCACACACTAATGAACTAGAAATATGATTAATATGAACTAGATATGAATAGAACTCAAGTACAGATTTCTCAGCACCGATCATTCAACCAAGCCAATATGTCACTACGAACAATCTCAACATTTTCATCAGTCTCTCCAAACAACAATGAATGCATCATACCCTCATAAATCTTCAATGTCTTGTCTTTGCATTTAGCCAACTGATACAATTCTCTACTCACTTCTGGATCAGTTACAACATCAGCACTTCCATGTAAAATCAAGAATGGTAAATTCACATCACATAGTTTGCTACTAACATAATCTGTCACACGCAAAAGTTCAAGTACAGTACCTAATCTTGGTTTTCCAACATACCTATTAGGATTCATCCCACCAATAATTTTCTTTTCTGGGACTTTTACAGATTTGTCCAATAAATCAGCTGTTGGTACAATAGCCAAAGTAGGTGCAAATCTTGCAAGAATAGTTAAAAATTGTGGAATTGGCCATCTTGGTCTAACTTTATCTGAAATTTTACACATGGGGGCTATTAAAATTGCACCATTAAACATACTAGGACTTTTTAAGTGAATCAAAAGGCAAATTGCACCACCCATTGATTCACCATATAAGAATTTAGGCAAATCTTGAAATTCAGGATTTTGGGTTAGGACAAAATTGTAAAAAGACAAACAATCATCAATAACAAAGTTAACATTAGGTACATAAGCTTTAAGACCTTGTGATTGGCCATGACCTTCCAGATCAAGGGCAAAACAGGCAAAACCATTTTTGGCTAAGTGAATTGGGGTTGCTTGAAATGTCCAACTGATGTCATTTCCATAGCCATGTACCATAAAAATGATGCCACGTGGAGGGTTTTTTGCAGAGGGTAGCCATGATCTTGTGAATAGGGTTAGGTTTCTTGGTGAAGTGAAAAAGGATTTAGTAGATTTGATACCTTGGAGGTTATAGTAATCTTGTTCTGTTGGAGTATTTCCCCAGTAATAGAGTTGGGTTTGAGGAGATTTGTTGTTTTGGTTTTCCTCCATTATAGGTAGATGAGGTCTTGATTTTCCCTTTGTGTGGAGGAAATCTCCGTTTGGCTGTGAAAAAGAGTGGTCTATATTTTTTGTTCTCTTTATTATCCTTAAATAAGGTTTTATTCGTATTCGCATTTAAAAGGTTTTTTTTTGTATCTCATCCGGTGTCCGATTATAGTAATCTTGTTTTGTATTGCATTAGAAGTCCGATTATATTCAAATTTGCGCTGCGTAGGGCTCCATTCGGGGGGGAAGCGCTCCCTGCCAATGTTTTTTTGGTCAAGGACAAAGTTCCCGTGTGAGCATAAAATTTAGAGTTTTTTCAAATTTATTTTCAGATATTTATTTGTTTATAAATTTTAGTAATTATTTTTTGGCAAATTTTTAAAACAAAATCTTCAAATCTCAAAAATAGTTTTTTTAATGGTAATTATCAAATTTTACTAACAACAACAATAACAACAAACCTAGTATGTTCCCACCAGGTGGGGTCTGGAGAGGGTAGTCCGTACACAGACCTTACCACTACCTAACAGGTAGAGAGGCTGTTTCCAATAGATCCTCGGCTCAGGAAGGGTAATAAGAAGAGGAGGGAAGCAAGAAAGGGAGAAAGAGGGAATAGAAAAGAAAAAAAGGAGAGATAAAAGGATAAGTAGTACCAAATAATAGCAACATAGAATACAATACCTGATGCGAACAAAACCACATAACGTAATAAAAATCTAAGAATATGAAGGGACATGCGTTCTACTAATACTATCGGTGAGCAACTAAAAATTACCCATTAATCTCCTACCTTAATCCTCGACCTCCACACCCTCCTATCAAGGATCATGTCCTCAGTGAGCTGAAGCAGCGCTATGTCCTGTCTAATCACCTCACCCCAGTACTTCTTAGGCCTACCTCGACCTCTTCTCAAACTCGCCATGGCCAACCTCTCACACCTCCGAACAAGAGCATCAATGCTCCTTCTCTTAACATGTCCGAACCATCTCAGCCTCGACTCTCGCATCTTGTCCTCCAAACCGGAAATTTACAAAGCGGAAATTTATAGCTTAAGTTAACAAAATTGCACTAAGGCTGGACATAAATCCTAAAAACAGTTCTAAAGTAGTTTTTGAAGTTTTCTACTAACAAAATTCAAATTATTTTCAAGTAAAATGCATGTCCAAACACAATTACAATTTTCAAAAATATTTTTTTTTCAAAGTTTCAACCAAATCTATTCCAAATGCCAGCAAAGTGTGAAGTGACTTTACTTGGGTGTTCATGGTTTAATTTGAACCTATTTTTTGTTTTACAAAATAAAATCAATTACTCCATTTGTGCCTTATTTGACACTATTTCTTTTATAATACGTTCAAAAAAAGTGATATATTTTATTTCTTGGGAGGAATAGCCGTTCGTCATAAGGTAATTTTGAGCTAGAAAGAAAATGTCGGAGGCAATTTTAGCTCAATAGGTGAACGGGGACATATTTGGCCTTTTTTATAATACATTTAAAAAAAGTGATATATTTTTTATTTCTGAAAATAATTTAATTTTAAAATTTTCATCTAAATTTTAATAATATTTTTTATAGCTACACAAATATTTTGATATGTTTGATGTCACAAATTTTAAAGTCTACATTTGTCTCTTAAAACGAATTACCAGGCCAAACCATGTTGAATCAGTATGTCTAAGTTTCGAATGAATAAAGGGATAATTTCATAAAAGTACAACTGAACAAAATACATTTCAACCGCTTAGCCTAAAACAATATCTTCATCGGATGGCCCAATAAATATTAACAATCAGTTCTTTTTCTAGCAATATGATATCATTCACATGGTATGACAAGATTTTTTTCACTCTCTCAAAGTTACAACTTTTCCCTCCCTCCCCCCCACATCCCCCACATTCCCCCTCAAAACTTTTGTCTATGTCTTTGTTTCTCTTTCTTCTCCAACTTAAATACCAATAAATTATGTATTAAATACATATTTTCTCCTATTTTCTCTTTTTCTTATAGCAAAATATGATTTTTTAATGAAATATTCCAATCTTCTATTACTCTTTTAAAAGGTAAATCATTTGGGTTTTCACATATTAAAATTGTTAATCAAAATTTAAATTAAAAGTGAAATTTCATGTGCAATTGCTGAAGCAATCCAACAAGATAAAAGAAAATTCAAAATTTGATTAAAAAAATTGTAGAATCCCTCTAGCAGATATAAAAACTTTTTCATATTTCACATAAAGAAAAAGAAGAGAAGAAAGTGGCAAACTTTCATGGAGGCCTCTTATGTAATGACACTATATCTAGATTCTTATAAACTAAAAAATATATAATTATATAGCATTATACATAAATATACACATTTATACATAAGTATACAATACCATATAACTGTATATGAACACTAGTTATACAATATTTTCAGTAGAAAATACATTGTGCCCAACACTACACTAACTGTAAACAATATGGCAACTTGTATAAACATGTATAATACTGTATAAGTGGTATTTATATATTCATATACATAATTATATATTATTATACAATGTCGATACAAACTGCTACATGGTTATGATTTTTTATTCCAACTTCGAGGTGTTGTAGCATGTATTACAACTTTATGCGAACGATTCCGAATTTAATACCCACACAAGATACATCCATTTTTATCCGAGACTTCAAACTCCTAACAATCCTGATCCAAATTTCAAACTTCAAATTCTTCCAAAATTAGTAGTTATTTCTCAGCGTAAATCAAGTTTGAGAGCTAAAGATTTCAGATCTGCGTGAGTTTTCATTTTTCTTTCAAAATCTTCAATTCTTCTTCTGCTTGCCACCATCGAACTTGGCGGGCTTGGTCGACGGAGGAGGACCCTGAGCTAGATTTGTGTAGAGGATAAGGGGAGGAGAAATAATGGAGGTTAGGATAAGAGAGGATGATGGGATCTGTTCGGGTTAGAAAGAAAGAAAAAAGACGTGGTTGGGAGAGAATTGGGAATGAAGAAAAAAAGAAAGGAAAAAACCTTTTGAGTGCTTTGGGCTAACCAATGAAAACTATTTTACAATATATGTACAATCTGGGTTAAATCGGGTAAGGACCTAAAATATGGGCCTAATTTTATTGATGTGTTGGGTCAACTGACAATGAAGGTAATTTTCTCATGAATAAATCAAAACAATTTGGTTTGGTTCGCATGAAATGCAAATACAGTAACTTTAAAAGCTCCATAAAATTTTCTACATGCTCACACAATTTAACAAGAATTGAACAAATAAATGTACACCAAATTTATTGAAACATTCTCATTTGAGAAATCATTAATACTTTTTATAAATCTAACAACAACCTTCTGTTTATGTAGACTTTTACGCTTACCCAAACTTTATGATTAATAGCCTGTTTGTTTAAATTTTTTGGGCGAAAAGTGCTTTTTTTTGGGCCAAAAATATTTTTTTTTTTCAAAGTTAAGATATTTGCTTAAGCTTTTAGAAGGATAAAAAGAACTTTTGATTAGAAGTAGAAATAATTTTTGAGAAGCAGAAAAAGTAGCTTCTCTCCAAAAGCATTTTTTGAAAAGTTTGGCTAAACGCTACTCCCTCCGGTTCACGCTACTCCCTCCGGTTCACAATAAGTGACAAGTTCACTTTTTCATTTTGGTTCAAAATAAGTGACAAGTTCACTTTTTCATTTTGGTTCAAAATAAGTGTCCAGTTAGGTAATCAAGAAAAAATTCAATTTGTTTTTACTCTTTTACCCTTATGTGCATATTCTTAAAAAGTTTTCTTACTCCTCACTATAACTATGTGACCAATATTTAAAAAGGTTAGTTTAGTCATACTAGGTATTTTTGTATAGAATTTAGCATTTTCTTAATGGACGTGCTAAAAAGAAACTGGTAACTTATTATGAACCGAAGGGAGTAATTGCTACTCAAAAGTATTTTTCAAATTAAGTAATCAAATACAAACTGTTTCTTATCAAAAGTATTATTTTAAAAAATATAAGAATAAGTTGATTTTAGAAGCTTCCGCATATATGCGATAAAGCAACAAACAAATGGTTTTAAAGAACTTCAAAAGTGAAAGAATACAAAAAGTTACTGAGCACTTTTAATATTACTCTAGAGATATGGTTATGTGTTTTCTACCAAAAATATGGTGAAATGGATGATGTTCCTTCACTTTTAATTAGAGGCATCAGATTCTGACTATAGATCGATTTTTTATGACTTTTTGGAGAGACAATTTTGGCACTTTGGACGAGTTAGTCCTTTAAGTTTGGACTATCATTCAAAACTGTCCTTAATCCAAACTTTCAAAAGTAATTATGTTTGATTGTTCTCGTTGTATCGTATTGTATTGTTATTCCAAAATAATAGTTATTTTGATTGTTTCATTAAAATTGGTTGTATTGTATTGTTAAATTCATTGTTCCCTTTTTTGAAACAACCGATTTGATGTGGTGAGATTGTTTCCTAATATTCTTTCCAATTATGGCTTAACTTGTTACTCCATAGTTCTATTTTACTCTTACTTTTTTTCTATTTTAACTCCAAATCTCCAACATATAACCTACTTTGTTTTTTTCCCAGAACTTTTGCCGCCAACGTTAAAGGCCGCCTTCTCTTTTGTTTTTTCTGTTAATTTGCTTTTAACTCAATTCTAATTAGTTGTGCTCCTTTCTTTTGCCTTCTTCTGTCTCGCTCCTTTGTTCTGCTTTCTTAAGGTGGCTTGCCTTCTTCTGTTTTGTTTTTAAAAATTATTTTTACGCATATTTTTTGATAAATTTAATATTTAAACAATTGAGGGTAGTTTAGTAAACTTATCAGTTACAGTACAATATGATACAGTCAAATCAAACAATAAAATATTATTTAACAATAACAAACAATACAATCTATCCAAACATTATATTTATAAAACGGTAAAATACATTATAAAATGATGGGGAACAATGATCCAAACAGAGTGTAATAGAACATGACAATTTCACTGAATTTATTGTTGATAACTCATCCCCAATTTGAAAAAGAATAAACAAGCTAAAGTGATTGTTTTGTAGTAACAGGGAGGACTAGATATTTTTCAATTCTATAATTGAAAAATAGTCAGTTTCAAATTCCACCGTTGAAATTCCATGATAACGTCATGGAAATTGGAATATTATGGATTTTGAAACTCAATAACAATAGTTATTTTTCAATTACAGAAGCAAAAAAATTCGTTATTTGTAAACGAGGAATTTTCAGAAACCACTATAATTTAGTGGCTATTAACTTCCTACTAGTATTTGTACCCGCACGATGTGCGAATAATATTTTGATCTTGCTAAATTTTAATTAAAAAAGTCATATGAATAATTATTGGCAGAAACTCAAATATTATAACTCCATATATAATTGGAGATACAAACAAATATAAATATAATATTGATTCAAAAATTAATAATACTATATGAAATAATAATTAATAAAAATATATTTAGCAATATTTTAATTTAAATTACAAAAAAAATATTTTATTATTATCTCAACAAAAGTACCTCTTACAACATTAACTTACATCTTTAATGTTAAAAGACATACTAATATGTACATACCTGAT
This sequence comes from Nicotiana tabacum, assembly GCF_000715075.1. Classification (NCBI taxonomy): domain Eukaryota; kingdom Viridiplantae; phylum Streptophyta; class Magnoliopsida; order Solanales; family Solanaceae; genus Nicotiana; species Nicotiana tabacum. The sequence goes on along the minus strand of NC_134084.1, from coordinate 130,806,517 downwards.
GATTTATTGACACCAACATATCATCACTTTAGGGAATTATCAACATATGGAATAACTGGATTAGAATTAACTCAATGATTTTGATGCCACTTTAATTTTAATCACACAATCCTGGTTGCTTTTAACAATTTAAATGATACTTTTAGAACATAGTGGGCTATTCAGATCACTATTTGTAAGCAAGAATATTAAACATTTCAACTTTATGAGTATTATTTTAATTAGCAATTCATTTCGTAAGAATCGAGATTTTTTTCAATAAGTTAGCTGTTAATCTACTTTTAATATTTCTCTTATACTATGCATATGTCCTAAAAGAAGATGAGTTCCTATAGCTTGGTTGGTAATTCTTATTAATTAAATTAATTTGCATTTGCTTTTTGTAATTCGCTTTATTATGTGTGAATAGCAATTCCAAATAATACAATAATATTCCTCTAGACGTTTACTCTGTTCAAATTTATTCCATTCTAATTTACACGTATATATCGACCTCAACAGTTGCTCAATCAATTGGTTAAAATAATTTTTGAGAGCATAAATATCAATAACTGACTAAAAAGTCACAGACCATACCTGAGCTATCAAAAAAGAATCCATACTCCCAATTCCTATCTAATTTAGCATAGCAACTACTAGCATCAATTAAAAAAAACTAAAAAGTATACATATTGCTTTCAAATAACTGAGATATAAGACAAGCTATAAAATTTTGGATAATTAATTTCACCGTAAGGTAATACAATTGATATTTCATACTTAAAAATATTATCCTCACAAAATAAATTGATGTATAGCTTGCCATTAGTTCCTCCTCTTCTTGTGTACATTTATGATTAATTTAATTCCTTCTAATATTATCGAACTTGCATTAAAATGATTGAACCAAACTGCATGTCCATGACCATTGTCCTATTGAGAATCACTTATAATTGTTCGAATCCAAACTATATATATCACACATCTTGATTCTCAAACTTGTAATGTTAATTGAACAAAACATATAGATTTATGTTTTAAATTAATTTAAAGTATATTTTCTCACAATATCTCTATCCCCTCTTTCTGTATTATTTCTCTTACAATAAAATTTTATACAATTCTTTTATTTGTAATGAAGTTTAACTTTTAATTTTTTATTAAAATTATTTACATAAAAACTTAAATTATATTTTATATTTCTAATCTATTTCTTGAAATTATGTCAATTGTCTATGATTTTGGTTTTAATTTTATCTATATATATGGATTCTCAAATACGTATATCTTATCCATATATGACTTTTCTTATTATTAAAAGATTTTCTCTTTTTAAGAATCAAATAAATATTATCCCTCTATATATCTCTACACTGAAATTACTTATTTACATTTTTTTCTCTTTTTCTTTTTAATTCTTTGTTCATGTTATTATGTTAACCATAACTTAGAATAGTTCATATCCTTGTTCACTACTCGTGTTATAATATATTATAGCAAATTTGACTTTTCTTTTAATTGTAATAACTTTTTTATTTATTTTTATTCTCTTGTTCTACTACTCATACTAATATTTAAATTTATTAATAATATTATTCATTATTATTTATTTATTATTTTTATTTATTAATTTTTTTACAACTATAAATTCTCTCACACTATTTCTACTACCTCTTTGAATATTAATATTTCTACTATTAAATCTTATAGAGTTATTTTATTTTATGTTTAATCCAATAATAGAAAAAATAGAAGAGCATCTACTCATATTTTCTTATACTTCACCAAAATTTTGAGGTGTTGTTTTTATCCTTGGAGTTTTCTTTTCCTATTGAAAAGCTTGGATAAGATTTGGTTTGTTTGTTTTTCAATTTAAAAGCTTGAAAAAGAATTGAATCAATTTATTTAAAAATAATAGACAGAAAATACATAGATTATTCTTATTTTTCGTATTCCTCATCTTCTTCTTCGGAGCAACAGTAGTATGTGCTAATAATACTTCCATCTATATTGGGATGTTGCTTTTTACCTTTAAATTTAATTTTACTTTAATTTATTAGTTAAGATGGGCAGTAGGCTATATCCTTAGAAAAAATATTCACTTTCTTTCTGTTCATATTCGAAAGAATCTTATTTTCTATCTTTCAATTTAAATTCAAAAAAATAAAATTTTACCTTTCAATTTTAGTTAAATATTATTCTAAATTGCTAAGTTGCTTTATAGTAACTTTTCAATTGCGCTTAGTCATAGTGCAAACTTTATTTCTTTAATATACATATAGATTATTTATTATTAGGAGCAATAATAGTATGTGTTGATAATACCTCCATATATATCTTTATAATTAGTTAAGATTGGGGTGTTGTTTTTACCTTTAGATTTAATTTAATTTTAATTTATTAATTGAGATAGGGCAGTGGGCTATATCCTTAGCCAAGTGACTTTATAGTAGCTTGTCACTTCGCATAACCATAGTGCAAATGTTATTTTAATAAATATATAGATTATTATTATTATTATTATTATTATTATTATTATTTGGGAAATGTTTTAGGAAGAGATAGCGATAAGAAGAAATGTTTTAGGCCCATCTCAGCCCCGCTGGAGTACCCGCATGACAGTTTTGGAATGGGTTACGTACCTCAGTCACTGATTTGGGTGCCCGCGTAGATGCGGTGACTGACCGATAGGTAAAGTCGGAGAAGAAAATCTTAGGCTGGTTGAGAGCTCTGGGTTGTGCTTGCAATGTGAACCCAGACACTGTCTCTGATCAGGAGTGATCTTTCAGGGAAGTTCCTTTACCTCACTGTTCTTTAAATTTTTAAGCCATGAGGACATGTCTACATTTTAAGTGTGAGGTGGAGGATACATCACTGTATGTATGTAATTGTAACAATTGACTATTTGATTTTGTTTTGTTTTGTTTTGCTTTGATTGTTTTGGTGTTTTGAGTAATTGTTCATTAGGTAAGTTAAAATAGGTAAGTGACTTGTCCCGACGGCGGATCTCTTTCGGCGGGGTTCTTGAGGGACTAAGTCGAGAGAAAAAAAGGGAATATAGAGACTCTTCCTTATGATGGATCCTTTAGACCATTTTCTTGAGGGAAGTTAGTCTAGAGAAAATACCAAAAAGATTTTTTATTTTATTTTTAGGCAGTGTAGTAACTCCTCTTTGGTTTTTCTTTGGGCAATGGTTCTTTTCCAAGGGTTTAGCTTGAACCGGGTGCAGGTAGTTTTTGTTCATTTTTTTTTAGTTTTTAGATTAGGATTAATGGGCTATGAGCTAAAATTGAAGGAGAAACCCTTAGCATTGATACACCTGAACACAATAGACATTAGAGTGTAACGCTTAGTCTCAATGGTTGAATCTTGCTAAAATACCTTAAAATTGTATGTTTATATCTAACTTGAACACTCAAAAAGGGAATGTCTTGATAAATCAATCCTGAGTGAGTCATGTGCCATGTGTGTGTGAGTTTTACTATATTCCACGATTCACATTTGATGCCTAGAACTTGCCATGTGTGTTTGCAAAGCGAAATAGTAGTTCATTTAGTTTTAGAAGTGATATAGACATTTCTTTGTTGAGCCAGACACATAAAGTAAACCCACATGAATGTAATACATCTTAGTCAACCCCGCTGAGCCTATAAGCATATTTCTTTGGAAACCACATTGCGAGCCTTACCTAATTGTTTGAATAACCTGCTGTTTGAACCCTTTTACCTCCCATAAGCACTTGAATGGTATTGAAATTATGCAAAAAGCACAAGTGTGGGGTGGTGGTTTGGTTTTTGAGTGAAACCATTGAAATAGAGAAAAGATGCAGATTGTTGAAGAGTAAAAGAATGAGAACCACAGAAAAAAAGAAAAAAAAAGAGTAAAATGTAGTAATTGATAAGTGGTGGTTTGTTACAACTGCACCTAATGGATGGGGATGTTTTTAAATAAAAGTGGTAGAGTGTTTGGTTGACATAAGTATGGTCTTGAAGGTTAATGTAATTGTATTAAAAGTGCTTAGGGAGGTTAGTCACTATATTCAAATATATCCTACCCGTCCTTTAGCCTACATTACAACCAAGTGAAGTCCTATTGATCTTAGACTGAGTGGGCTCGATTAGTAGAGTATTACACTACGGACAAGCTTATGGTGCATCTTTGTGGCATGTGAATATTCTTTTTGAGAGGGAGCGAATTTTGTCTATCTAAGTTCCTAATTGTTCTAATTATCATCATATGTGGAACTACTCTCTTGTGTGATGTGAGGGCATGTGATTCACAAAGGAAAGGTGATAACTAGGGATTTTAACGTGTTTCATGCTCCTTCTTGCTTATGTTTTTATTATAAATTGTTACAAAATAGTCCCAAAAGACTCATAAGTTGTGCTTGATTGCAGGTTTGATCGACAAAGTGACGAAATATCAAAGATCGACGTGAAAGGAGTGAAACCTGCTCAAATATCAAAGACAAGGCAATTTGAGAGCAAAAAAAAGGCCTAGTGCGGCCGCATTCGACTTTGTTCGGTCTGCACTAGGTGGTTTAGAGAGTTGGCAAAAATGGGTTTCAGGTAACGTTGCCACAATACACATTTCGCGGTCCGCGGTGGAGGCTCCGCGGTCGCGCTATCATTATGTGCGGTCCGCGGAAGTGAGATTCAGAGAGGTGAAATTTGCCATGGTCCAAGCTGCGTGGTCCGCAGTCATACTTGTGTGGACCACATTAGAGATCTCCGCGGCCACGGTCCATTATACGCGGTCCGCAGAGCCCAGGTTCAGAGAGCCCAGAATTGAAGTCCAAGAGCCTAGCGCAACCGCGGTCCATTTTATACGGCCCGAGCTGACCCCGTAGGGGTATTTTGTCCAGTTTTTTCAGCCTAGTATAAATAAAATATTTTGCCATTTTTAGATCATCAGTTATTTCCAGAACGTAGCTGCGCTCGTGAGAAGCTATTGTGTAGCCATTTGTGGCATCTTAACTTAGATTTTACGATAGATTCTCTGTATTTACATTATCTTTTAAATTAATATGTCTTGTTCTTCATCTATTTCTCTATTTTCTCCTTCAAGCATGAGTAGCTAAACCCATTAGCTAGGGTTGTGGCTCAACCCTAGTATGGGTAATTGATGGGTGTTGCCATCTATTGTTAGATTGATTATGGGTGTTTGTTATTTGGGTCAATTTTATGGTTTAATCTATGAATTAGTGGTTGCAAACACTGGTTTGTGCTAAGTTGACTTGGCTCTTCTTGAGAAAGAGAGCCTAAGTCTCCAAAATTGACCCAACAAGGAATTGGGATGGACTCAAGAGAATTGATAGTCCCAATTAAAGGGTTAAACCTCGAGAGAGTAATTACCCAACTTGAACCCTAGTTGCTTGAGCTAATTTGCCTACCCATTTGGTCTCGAGAGAGTCAATTGGGCAAAAACAATCTCTCTACCGAGAGGTGTGAGAGTGGGTAAATTGTGCAACGGTTATAACATATTTCCCCAATCATGTCAATCAAACCTTAGAAGCATTTACCCGTAAATTAGCCACCTAGGTGAAAGTTACTACCCTATTGCCTTTCTACCTATTAGATTCAACTCTAGCAATTTTCTTATTAGCATAATTTAGTTCTAATTAGTAATTGATAATATTAGTTTGTTAAAGAAAATTCAAAAGATGTTTGGAAGTGACATTTGGAACAATTACACAACTCTAGTCTAGATAGATACTCGACTCCATTCCTAGCTCCCTGTGAAAATCGATCCCGACCCTTGTTTGATGTTAACCCTTTTATCCTTTCGAATTCAATAAAATGCAGTTTAGTTTCCTATTACATGGGAGCTAACGGTTTTGACTATCTATTTAGTTAGTTTTGTGTATTGTTCTTCTTTTCTTCTTTGTTACTTACTTGTTTGTGTCATTACTCAGGTACTAACATGGCTTTAAACAATGCTAATGATCCTCTTAGAAATGTGATAGCGGGGGAGGAGGTAGATGATCTTGAGAAAGATGAGGTGCCTCTTGCACCTCAAGGTCAACGGAGAGGCCGGAATGCCAATGCTAATCCAAATGACAATATTCCAGACCCTCACCCGGTTCCTCCAAGAGTGGATCCCAAAGTATTACCGAACTAGGGCTACGCAAGTGCTATTGTCCCACCCCAAATCCGGGCGGGCAACTTTCGGATAACCAATGTGATGTTGACCTTACTTGTGCATCGTGGGTACTTCACGGGCGCTGCAAATAAAGATGCCTACAAACATCTCAAGGTGTTCGTAGATACATGCTGGGGGAGCAAGCAGACGAATGTATCCGAGGATGCGTTGATATTGATACTTTTCCCATTCTCACTTAGGGGGAAGGCATTGGATCGGCTCGAGAGACTCCCCAACCATTCCATCACAACTTGGGATGAGTTGGCGGATAAGTTTATTGCCAAATTCTTCTCTCCTAGTCATATGGCGGCACTTCGAGATGAAATATTAGCCTTCAAGCAAGAGCCAACAGAACCTTTGCATGAGATTTGGGAGTGGTATAGAACGATGGTGAAGGAATGCCCAAATAATGATATGACCGAGGCCATGATCCAACAAACCTTCTATCGGGGCATAAATACTACAAATCAATGCATTGTTAACCAATTGGCCGGGGGCAATTTTATGAAGCTTTCTTATGAGTAGGCATGTTATGTACTTGATAAAATGGCGGACACTTCTTCAGCATGGCAGAGTAGAGCAAATGTGCCTCAAGGTGACCCTACGGTTATCCATTTGCACAAGGAATTACATGATCACGGGCAAGTGATAGTTGAGCTTACAACTACTATGAACCAATTGGCTAAGGCGCAGTTGCAACAAGTTCAGAATCCTCACCAAGTGAATGCCATGGAGGGTGTTAGTATGCTTGTCAATAAGAGAAGGCAAAGGAGGCAACAAAATTAAGGAAATTCTGAGCAATTTGTTGATGAATATGATGGGTGTCAAAATGATGGTTATGATGACCAAAGTGAGGAGGTACAATATGTCAACAACTATCAAGGCAATAGAGGCAACTCTTCAAACCAACAATGGCAACCCCAAGGAAATTGGGGCAATCAACAACAAGGTGGTGGTAATTGGAACAACAACAACCAAAACAACAATTGGGGTAATCAAAACAACAACCAATGCAATTGGAATGGAAATAACAATAATTGGGGCAACAACAACAATCAAGGCAGGTGGAACAACAATGGAAACCAAGGCAACCGGGGACAAGGTTTTCAAAGGCCCCCAATGTACCAACAACCGAACAATCCACCCCTTTCCCTTCTCAAGGTCCTAGTTCTTCTGGTAATGATATGGGTAGAATTGAAATGATGTTCGAGTTGATGACGAAGAGGAATGCGGATTCTGATGCACAATTAGCTTCTCACAACACCTCTATTCGAAACTTGGAGGTGCAATTAGGCCAAATCTCTCAGTCATTGAATACTCGCCCGAAGGGTGCTCTACCAAGTGATACGGTAGTAAACCCAAAGGGTGGGAACAATCATGTTATGGCGGTCACAACAAGAAGTGGGAGAGGCGGTGATGTGAATGCCTCTAAGCAAAAGCAAGTCGTGGATGATGATGTTGAGTTGCAAGATGACGAAGTCCCTTTGGTAGTTGAAGATGTGGTTGATGAAAATGTGAACAATGAAGTGAGGATTGATATTCAAGGAGTCGAGGTGGAAACCCAAAATGATGTGAACCCGTCTAGGGAACACATAATTGATATGCCGGAACCGATTGTGCCAAAAGCAAAGGCCCCTTTGCCAAGGCCACCTCCACAGTATCCTCAAAGGCTTGCAAAATAGAAGAATGATAATCAATTTAAAAGGTTCATTGACATGATGAAAAGCTTATCTATTAATGTGCCTCTGGTGGAGGCACTTGAACAAATGTCGGGTTATGCAAAATTCATGAAAGACTTGGTTACAAAGAAGTGTTCTATGGATTGTGAAACTATAAAGATGACTCACCAAGTTAGTGCTATAGTGCATTCAATGGCCCCGAAGCTTGAAGATCCCGGTGCTTTCACCATTCCTTGCACCATTGGGAGTGCGGATTTTGCCAAAGCTCTTTGTGACTTGGGAGCTAGTATCAATTTGATGCCCTACTCGGTTTTTAAAACTTTGAGTATCGGGCAACCTAGGCCAACTTCAATGAGACTTCAAATGGCGGATCGATCGATGAAGTGACCTTTGGGCATTATTGATGATGTGCTTGTCCGGGTGGACAAATTCATATTGCCGACCGATTTTGTGATTTTGGATTGTGAGGTGGACTATGAGGTTCCTATTATCTTGGGTAGACCTTTCCTTGCAACGGGGAAGACATTGGTTGATGTTAAAGCGGGTGAGCTCACTTTCTGAGTGGGAGATAAAAAAGTCATTTTCCACGTTTGCAAATCTATGTGCCTTCCACACTTCATCAAGTCGTGAAATTCGAATGGAACTGTGTTATAGCTGTGATTATGGATGATACCAGTGCTATGATCAACGTGGAAGATCCTCTTGAAGTAGTGCTCTTAAACATGGATGTCAATGATGATGCTAGTAGAGTGGAGTGCGTGAGTGCCCTACGTGGGATGAGCTCTTATTCTTATGAGCCAAGGAAATTATCTTTGGACCTTGAAAATCACAAAACTCTACCAACAAAGCCATCAATTGAGGAGACACCGGTGTTGGAGTTGAAACCACTTCCTCCACAGCTCAGGTATGAATTCTTAGGCTCAAATTCTACTTTACCAGTTATTCTTTCTTCTGGCCTTACTAACATGCAGGTTGAAGCCACCTTGGCGGTTCTTCAAAAGCGGAAAAGGGCAATTGGATGGACTCTAGCCGACATTCGGGGAATAAGCCCTGCATTCTATATGCATAAAATTATCTTGGAGGATGATGCAAAACCTTCCTTGGAGCATCAAAGAAGATTGAACGAGGCTATACAAGAAGTTGTGAAGAAAGAGGTTATTAAATGGTTGGATGTCGGGGTTGTGTACCCCATTTCTGATAACTCATGGACTTCTCTGATACAATGTGTGCCGAAAAAGGATGGCATGACTGTGGTGACCAATGACAATAATGAACTTATTCTTACTCAGACGGTCACCGGGTAGAGAGTGTGTATGGATTACCGGAAGCTAAACAACATGACTCGAAAGGATCATTTCCCATTGCCATTCCTTGACCAAATGCTAGATCGTCTTGCGGGCGTCCTTTTTATTGCTTTTTGGATGGTTACTTGGGGTATAATCAAATTTTAATTGCCCCGGAGGACCAAGAGAAGACCACATTTACTTGTCCATATGGAACCTTCACTTTCTCTCGGATGCCGTTCGGATTGTGTAAAGCTCCAGCGACATTCCAAAGATGCATGATGGCTATTTTCACCAACATGGTGGAGGATATCTTGGAGGTTTTCATGGATGATTTCAGTGTGGTTGGAGATTCCTTTGATGAGTGTTTGGGAAATTTGGATAGAGTGTTGGCCCGATGTGAAGACACCAACCTCGTACTCAATTGAAAAAAATGTCATTTCATGGTTGAAGAGGGTATAATGTTGGGTCACAAAATCTCAAAGCATGGAATTGAAGTTGACAAAGCCAAGATAGAGGTGATTTCAAGGCTTCCTCCTCCTATTTCTGTCAAAGGGGTGAGGAGTTTTCTTGGGCACGCGGGTTTTTACCGGAGGTTTATAAAAGATTTCTCAAAAGTGGTACACCCCTTGTGCAAGTTGCTAGAAAAGGATGCAAAGTTTGTGTTCGATGAGGGATGTATGCAAGCATTCGAGCTTCTCAAGCTTAAGTTGACCACTACCCCGATCATTACCGCACCAAATTGGATCTTGCCTTTCGAGCTCATGTGTGACACAAGTGACATTACGGTTGGGGCTGTTTTGGGCCAAAGGATCAACAAGATGTTTCATCCGGTGTACTACGCAAGTAAGACCATGAATGAGGCTCAAAGGAACTATACAGTCACCGAGAAAGAGTTTTTGGCTATTGTGTTTGCTGTGGAAAAGTTTCGACCTTATCTTATGGGGGTCAAAGTTATAGTGCACATCGATTATACCGCCCTTAGGTACTTGATGACAAAGAAAGACTCCAAGGCAAGATTGATAAGATGGGTGTTACTACTCCAAGAGTTTGATCTAGAAATTGTTGACCGGAAAGGTAGTGAGAATCAAGTGGCGGACCACTTGTCCCATTTGGAGGAGGAGGGAGGCCTTGTGACGGCCTTGAGATAAATGATTCATTTCCCGACGAGCAACTCCTTGCGGTGTCAATGAATGGAATGCCATGCCTATGTTGCTAATTACCTTGTGACCAGAATAATCCCGTATGAGCTCTCTTCTAACCAAAGGAAGAAGCTCAAGCGGGATAGCTTGAATTTTTATTGAGATGAGCCATAGAGATTTGCACGGATGGTGTGATTCGTAGATGTGTCCCGGAGGAAGAACAATTGAGTATCTTAGAGGCTTGCCATTCTTCACCCTATGGTGGCCATCATGGTGGGGTGAGGACCGCCTCGAAAGTCCTTAGTTGTGGATTCTATTGGCCCACCTTGTTCAAAGATGCGAGCAATTTTGTGAAGAGGTGTGAAGATTGCCAAAGAGCGGGCGGAATTTCAAAAAGGGATGAGATGCCTCTCAACACCATTCTTGAAGTGGATATCTTTGATGTTTGGGGCATCGATTTCATGGGTCCATTTGTTAGCTCTTGTGGGAATACTTACATTCTCGTAGCGGTTGACTATGTCTCAAAATGGGTTGAAGCCATGGCTTTGCCTAATAATGAAGCCCAGAGTGTTGTTTCATTTCTTAAAAAGAGCATCTTCACAAGGTTTGGCGCTCCTAGTGCGATTATTAGTGATGGGGGTCTCACTTTTGCAATAAAGCTTTCGACATATTGCTTTCCAAGTATGGTGTCAATCATAAGGTTTTGATCCCTTATCACCCTCAAGCTAGTGGTCAAGTGGAAGTCTCCAATAGAGAAATTAAAAGTATCTTGTCAAAGACGGTCAATGCAAATATGACTGATTGGTTGAAAAAGTTGGATGACGCTCTATGGGCTTATCGGACGGCTTACAAAACTCCGATTGGTATGTCTTCGTATCGGTTGGTGTTTGGAAAAGCTTGTCATCTTCCGGTTGAGTTAGAGCACAAGGCAATGTGGGCTTTGAGTAAGTTGAATTTGGAATGGGATGTTGCGGCAAATCTTCGTGTTGAACAACTCAATGAGCTCGATGAGTTTAGATTCCATGCCTACTCAAGTTCATCCTTGTATAAGGACAAAATGAAGTACCTTCATGAAAAATATGCTCGGGGTAAGGAGTTCAAGGTTGGAGATATGGTTCTCTTGTTCAATTCCCGGTTACGTCTGTTTCCGGGTAAGCTCAAGTCAAAGTGGAGTGGGCCATTTGAAGTTGTGTTCGTGATCCTATTTGGTGTTCTTGATCTAAGGAACAAGAATGGTGAAGTTTTCAGAGTTAATGGGCACTGGGTCAAGCATTATCTTGGAAAATTTGATGACAGCCACGTGGTGACACTTCTTCATCTAAAGTGATGTGATGGTAACATGCGTCGTACCGCGACGTTAAATCAGGCGCTTCTTGGGAGGCAACCCATGTCTTTTTCTTCTTGTTTTCTTTGATTTTCTTTGTAGTGTAGTATTGATTTTTGAGCTAATTGGTTGTGAGATGTTGCAGGTATTGTGTTGATACAGTGCAAAACATTTTAGAAAAATTGAACAGTCTCTGAAGTTTCCAGTGCGGTCGCATTGCACTTTGTGCGGTCCGTACTGGTGAAGGCTAAATGGGATACTCTCTGAAGTTTGCCACCGCGGCCGTATGACATTTTGTGCGGACCACGGTGGACCTCCGCGGCCGCGGTCTGTTTGTGCGGACCGCGGAGGTTGCCTTCTCAGACTTCTTTTGAACAAACCCAGCGTGGTCTGCGGTCCGTTTTGTGCGGCCGCACTGGTAGGTAAGACTGAGTCCCACATGTTTTTCTATAAATAGACCACAGGGGTCACCGGTTACCCTTTTCGAAAAATTGACTCTTAGAGACCTAAAATCTACTGTTCACCCTCTCTTTTCACGTAAATCCTTGCTTAGATTGATTCCTTGCATTCCATCTCCACATCTGGTAACATTTCACTCATTTTTCTTTGTTTGATTTTATAGTTTCATTTTATTTTCATATCTATTAGCTTGTAGCTTCTTCTTCTTCCCGTAATTCTTAAATTTCTAGGTTAGTGTGGTTTAACTGTTAATCTTTGTGTGCTTTGTGAGCGTAATAAAATGGGTAATTGAGTAGGGACGTTAATTAGGCAAAACTTGAACTAATTGCAAGATTTGAGAACCCTAAGTCAGTGCCTTAACTTAGCACGCTCTGCGGACCGCGGTCATCCTTGTGCGGTCCGCGAGGTTGTGATGCGGTCCGCGGTGAGGATTTTTTAGGAAATTGACCTCTTGCCCAGTGCGGCCGCATTACATTTTGTGCGTTCTGCGCTGGTCCACCACGGCCGCGGTGATACTTTGTGCGGGCCGCGGTGGTTAGATTTAGAGAAGTGGTTTTATAGACCTTGCCTCAGTGCGGACCGTGGTTGCTTTTATGCGGTCCGCGGTGCCCCCAGTGCGGCCGCACTCCTTTTTGTGCAGCCTGCGCTGCACTGTTTCTGCAACTTGTGGCTTCTGTTCTACAATTCATTTTCCATATCTGTTTCACTGTCTCTGCTGATACTAACAAAGTTAGATGCTTGTGCTTGCAGACAATGGTTACTCAAAGAGGAAGAGGCTCAAAACAACGCGGGAGAGGTGAATCCTCCCGGAGAGGCAAGGGCAAGAAGATCATGTCTCCACTGAGTCATCTGAGGACTCAGCAGCCGGTGTTGGCGAGTCCTCCACCTCCCCCACAACTTCATTATCTAGAGAGAGTGCAGACGGAGAAGATGATGGAGATGAGGAGGTACCTGGGGGTGGTGTGCCTCAGGTTGGGGGTGTTGATCGGACTAGAAATCCCGTTGTTTGGGAGGATAGATTCGTCATCCAGGTAGCATTCCAAAAGTTTAGGGAATGGTGACCGTCACGAAAGTTGATTCTTGAGAGGAGCTTCATTGATAGAGACCTTCTACCCCTACACCCCAATGTGCATAGACAGTTTTGAGCTCGAGTGGGTTGGGAGCACTTTATAGATGATTGTGTATAGGCGAATGAGCACATGGTCAAGGAGTTTTATAGCAATGTGGCCCACATCATGAAGGGTACCAAAATGACTAAGGTGCGAAAAAAATGTGGTATTTACCGGGAAGGCGCTGAATGAATACCTAGGCTTCAATGAAGAAGATGAGTCCCTTTACAATGAAAAGTTGGCAATGGGCGAGGAGGTTCGTCCGTGGTTAGCTTCATGCCTGGCAATCCCGGGTAATGTTCCAAAGTGGTTGATAGTAGGGGCCAAAATCCTTCGGAGGACCCTTAACTTTGAGGCTATGAGGTGGTTGACTTTTGTATGCAGCCGGCTTGATCCCACTACACATGATCAGACTCTTTCACTTGCTTGGGCTGTTCTAGGTGCATCGATTATGGAGGGATACCATATCAATGTGGGGAAAATGATGTCCCGCGTCATTTCTTCAGTGGGGTTTGAACATGAGCGGAATTACCTTTTTCCCAATACCCTCATATGTATTTCCAGGACCTGAAGGTGGAGAAGAGACCTTTTGACATCAAGGTCAAACCTGTGACTCCGTTTTTGTGGTATAGTTTAAGGGGTCAGACAACCCCAAGGACAAGAATTACAAGCCGCCTGTTTCTGCCCCAACTGACCAGTCTGAAGAGCCGATTGTGGTAGAGCCCTCCACTGAGCCTGCCTCCACAGTTGCTGACATGTCTCCCGGGCCTTCCACTACTGCTGGTCCCTCTACTTCAGCTGACCCGGGGATTCCATCTTCCTGGGCCCATCCTATCACTGCCCACCAGCTGAGCCAGACACTTCATAGCTTAAACAACTAGATGGCGACTGCTTCGTCCAAGTTGTCTACATTGACCTCCACCATTGCGGCTCAGTCGGCACCACAGCCAGTGCAGGTGCCCTAGTCTATCGAGGATTCACTTAAGGAGATTCTTTCCAACCAGCAGAAGATCCTTGATTCTCAAGCTGCCTTGGCTAAGGCAGTGGATTCACATGGCAAGGCGCTGAAGAAGCTTGTCAGGGAGCACAAGAAGCTGCACAAAGCACGGGTTTCCAAGGAGTATGTGAAGGAGTTTAGAGCGGATGTGGACAAACTGAAGGCAGACCAGCTGCCTTTAGATTTGCTATTTGAGGATCCAGCTCCAGCAGCAGTACCAATAGCAGAGCCACATCAAAAGCAGACATAGAGGCCTCCAAAGAAGAAGAGGAAGCTCCCTAGTGCAGATGAGGCCATCATCGAGTTGGCGGACCCACCAGAGGCCTCCTCCAATCAGCCACAGGATGTACATGATATACAGCCTGTCCAGACCCCAGTCCTAGCAGCTGAGCAGCAGGATACCGGGAACCAGTCTGAGGTTCCCGCCCATATAGAGGACCCGTGGACCACTGATGATCCTATGCAGACGGACACGACTTAGGGAGTCGTCATATCCTTTCCTTATACTTTTTGGTACTTATTTGTTTAGTTGGCATTGGGGACAATACCAGCTTTTATTTGAGGAGGTGCGCCCTACAGTTTATCCTTGGATGATTGTATATAAATACTGATTTAGTTTATGCCTTTTTGATTTCCTATTAGTCTGTATATAACTTTACATTTAGCTACTTTTATCGCACTTTTTATCTTTCCTTTGGTCTATATATAAAGTTTACATTATTGTATATATTCATTCCCCGTTGTATATTCAATTCCCCTATTGTATATATTCTTTCTATTTTCGCAAAATTTTTCATTTTTATCTCTTAATTATATTCGTAGCTTTTTCTTTCGTTTTTGACGCTTTCAATAAGCCTTTGGTTTTCTTAATGCCACGGTTCTTTCCAAAGGTGGAGTATTGTGTGAACCAGATGGCTCTTCCTGATGATGGATGTCGTGACAACCTTCTTAAGGGTTTGAGTCCGTTTTTGTTTTTTGTTTTGGTAGTTTATAGTTAAGGGTACCTCAGACAAAGCTTCACTTGGGCCTAGCACATTTGCCTTTGATCCCAATGTTAAAGACAAAATGTTGTGTTTAGGATGGTGAAAGTCGTGACCTTGAGACACTTGTGTTGACCAACAATCATCAAGTGGTCTTTCAGGACCATTGTGTGCTCAAATTATGTCTAAGGTTGTTGTGGGCCCCCGACTATATGTCTTTAACAACCCTTTAGCTCGTGTGGTGAGAAATTGAATTGCGAGTCCAAGTCCCGAGCCAATGGTCTAGAACTTACCTTGAATGTCTGTTGAGGCGAAATCTTAAGTGAAATTTGACTTGAGAAGTGATTATATGCTCTCCTTGATCCAAATGATAGTTGAACAATTCCATAGCCTACCAATGATATAATCCCTAGTTAACCCTTTTGAGCCTTAAACCTTTTTCTTCCAAGAACCAATGCTATAAGCCTATACCCGTTCGAAAATATGCCCTCGCTTGGCATCCGATCTTTCCTGAGCAATGACAAAAGTCTAAGTTTGGGGGAGAGACGAGAAAGGGAACAAAGTGGTAAAAGGTACAAAAGTGAAGAAAAAGAAGGCAATGAAAAAGAAAAGAAAAAAAAAAGAAAAAGACAAAAAGAAAGTGAAATAGAATAAAAAGGGATTCAAGAAAAGCAAAAGAGAAAAAGGTGTGGAAAAAGTTGAAAAAGGCGAAACGTTTTGAATTGCATAAGAAAGAGCGACAATATGTCTCTATAACCCCTTAGAAAGAAGTGAGATACTCAAAGAGTCAAGAGAATTGTGCCAAATAAATAAAAGAAGTGCTTAAGGGAAGAGGAACCCATTTAGACCAAAACATTCCCTACCCTGAACCAAAAGCCTTCACATTGACTCCACAAAAGCCCTATATGATCTTGAGTTGAATGACGCTTGCATTAGTGGATACTTACATGAGGGGCAAGCATATGGTACTTAGAGCTGGACTTGTGACCTTTCCTTGAGAGAGACGAGTGAATTCCCATTAACCTCGGTTTGTGTGCTAATACTCTAAAAAGGTGAGGTTTGCTTAGGGAGAGTTGAGGATGTGTGAGTTTTGGTTCCACAATGATCAAAGTAATTGAGAGAGTTCTTTGATGTAATGAGTCAACTCTTGATGCTCTTGTGTCACACTTGATCCATGGTTTTTCGAAGTTTAAATGTTGTTAATGATTCATTCGTATTGAGGGTAATTGTTAGTCCCAATTGATGCTTGTTGAGGTTACTTTAGGATAGCTGGAAATACTTGGATTTTCCCTTAAGGGGTGAGTCTTATTTTGTTTTCTTGAGGACAAGCAAAGACTTAAGTTTGGGGGAGTTGATAACTAGGGATTTTAACGTGTTTCGTGCTCCTTCTTGCTTATGCTTTTATTATAAATTGTTACAAAATAGTCCCAAAAGGCTCATAAGTTGTGCTTGATTGCAGGTTTGATCGACAAAGTGACGAAATGTCAAAGATCGGTGCGAAAGGAGTGAAACATGCTCAAGTATCAAAGACAAGGCAATCTGAGAGCAAAAAAGGCCTAGTACGGCCGCATTCAACTTTTTGCGGTCCGCACTAGGTGGTTCAGAGAGTTGGAAAAAATGGGCTTCAGGTAACGCGACCGCAATACACATTTCGCGGTGCATGGTGGAGGCTCCGCGGCCGCGCTATCATTATGTGCGGTCCGCAGAAGGGAGATTCAGAGAGGTGAAAGTTTCCATGGTCCAAGCTGCGTGGTTCGTAGTCATACTTGTGTGGACCGCATTAGAGATCACCGCGGCCACAGTCCATTATACGTGGTCTGCGGAGCCCAAGTCAGAGAACCCATAATTAAAGTCCAAGAGCCTAGCGCGGTCGCGGTCCATTTTATGCGGCCCACGCTGACCCCGTAGGGATATTTTTGTCCAGTTTTTCCAGGCTAGTATAAATAGAACATTTTGCCATTTTTAGATCATTAGTTATTTCCAGAACGTAACTGCGCTCGTGAGAAGCTATTGTGTAGCCATTTGTGGTATCTTAACTTAGATTTTACGATAGATTCTCTGTATTTACATTAGCTTTTAAATTAATATGTCTTGTTCTTCATCTATTTCTCTATTTTCTTCTTCAAGCATGAGTAGCTAAACCCATTAGCTAGGGTTGTGGCTCAACCCTATTGTTAGATTGACTATGAGTGTTTGTTATTTGGGTTACTTTTATGGTTTAATCTATGAATTAGTGGTTGCAAACACTGGTTTGTGCTAAGTTGACTTGACTCTTCTTGAGAAAGAGAGCTTAAGTCTCCAAAATTGACCCAACAAGGAATTGGGATAGACTCAAGAGAATTGATAGTCCCAATTAAAGGGTTAAACCTCGAGAGAGTAATTACCCAACTTGAACCCTAGTTGCTTGAGCTAGTTTGCCTACCCATTTGGTCTCGAGAGAGTCAATTGGGCAAACCACTCTCTCTACCTAGAGGTGTGAGAGTGGGTAAAATTGTGCAATAGTTATAGCATATTTTTCCAATCATATCAATCGAACCTTAGAACCATTTACCCGTCAATTAGCCACCTAGGTGAAAATCACTACCCTAGTGCCTTTCTACCCATTATATTCAACTCTAGCAATTTTATTATTAGCATAATTTAGTTCCAATTAGTAATTGATAATATTAGTTTGTTAAAGAAAATTCAAAAGATGTTTGGAAGTGAGATTTGGAACAATTACACAACTCTAGTCTAAATAGATACTCGACTCCATTCCTAGCTCCCTGTGGAAATCGATCCCGACCCTCATATCGGGTAAAAGCTATTGCAACCCTCTCTTCCTACTTTTTAGTAGTATGGAGTTGGCAGCGATCAAAAGCTAAGTCTTGACTCTTGTATAGAGTGGTTTGAGTAAGTGCGAATGCTGCAGGGTATGAGAGATTTGACTTTTGAGGTAAAGGTTGTTTATTACTAGGTGCAACTTTGGTAAAATGTTCAAGGTGTGAGTCGTGAAGGGAAAAGGTTAGGGAAGGAACTTTGATGGAGTGTGGTGGATTTCTCGAGGACTAGCAATGATTTAAGTGTGGGATGTTGATATTAGGCTATATAGGTGATGTTTACACCTTAATAGTACCATGCTTTATTATTATTTTATAGGTAAATTGCCAACAAAATGCTCTAAATGGTGTTCTTTTGTTTCGCAAGGAATATTCTAAGTGAGGAAGCATCACAGAGTGTTTTGGAGGCAATAATGTGAAGAAAACGCCCACTCGAGAAGTACCCGAGCACAAAGAAGCGAGAAAATGGCCTGAGCAAATTCCACCGCGACCGCGGTAGGCTAAAGCTTGAGGCAGAATGATCAACTCCCACCGCGGTCGAGCTGCGATCTTGCCGCGACCGCGGTGCACTGTTCACGCGTCAGGAATTTTTGGACCAAAGTGTAAATTCGGGAAAACTTGTTCCAAACCCTTATAAGTTATAGAAACTCGCCCAAGATTGATGGGAAGGTTTTTTTTAGACTACTTTGGAGGAAGAACAAGTGTGAGAAGATCAACCAACCATTAGAGTTTTTCTATCTCTTTTATTTTCTTGCAATTACACATTATGAATAATTTAGTAGTTTCATCTTGTTTTGTCATGAGTAACTAATTCCTTAGTCTAGGGTTTTGATGGAACCTATTGAAGGATGAACTTCTTGTGATGTTAATATAGTTTGCCAATTTAATCTCTATTTGTTTAACTACGTGTTTGTTGTAGTTAATTGACAGGATCCTCAATTAGCTGTGCCTATTTAGTGTGCATAACTCGGAAGAGAGTGCATATTTAGGTAGTTGTTGAACAACACCACTCCCAAAGTATATGAGGGATCAATAACTGCGGGTTTAAAGGCGAGATTAGGGATAACGAAGCCTTGTGTGCAATCTAAAGTGAGCTGTAATAAACAAAGCCAGCTAGCGTATCTCGGGAGAGTGCGTCTAGTAAATTATCGTGATTACTCGGGAGAGATTTACGGTAATAGGAGTGCTCATGATTGATAGAGATGATTTGGTGAATATATATTAAACATAACCGGAAGGGATTCCATCAATAGGGGAAATCATAACCTTAGAACCTTCTCTTAATTGTTTACAACTTTAGTTAGTTTTCGGTGCTTATTTACTTTCATTCGTAGTTAGTAGAAATACCATCAATTGTTATTGGTAACATTTGGGAACTTAATTCCGGAGAATTTAGTAAGTCTAACGAAAGTAATTGATAGGTTAATTCCTTGTGGGTTCGACTCTGGGCTAAGTACTCAGATTATATTCGCAACGTCCGTGTGTCCTTTGTTATAAGGCATAGTTGGGCGTGATCACTTATATCCTTCTTCAAAAAGAAATTAGATCTGATTATCTGAGAAGTTGACCTCTGGCTAATTTCAATTCTGCTCCACTTTTTCTTGATTGTTCTTTTCCTAACTCTTGCTCTTGCCTTGACTTAAAATTTTTATTTTGAAGATTTCTTGTTTGATTCAAAGTGGGTGCTGTTAAATATTGCTTATTATACCTTCTGGAAGTTCATACTGAAATTTGATAGCATTTGGAGCTGATTTGAGGTGATTGAGTTGGAAATTTCAGCTGAAAATCGAAAAAGAACACAACTACTTAATAGTATACTGCTACAGTATACAATATGTTGTAGGAGTATATAGCTACACTGCAACAGTATACTATTATAGTTTACAATATACTGCAACTGTATATTGTAATAATCGAAGAAGAACACAGTTACCTAACAGTATACCACTACAATATACAATATACTATAGGAGTATATAGTTATACTGCAACAATATACTATTATAGTATACAATATATTGTTATAGTATACTGTAATAATATGCAATATACTGTAACAATATGCTATAATAATATACAATATACTATAATAGTATACTTATTACCCGTAAATTCACTTGCCTTTTCCCTTTTAATTTGCTTTAAGCTTTTACCCAGCGTGAGGGGCAAATTGAAAATGCAAAAAAAAAAGAAGTTATAATATTATAGTATGCTATATAATGTAACGGTCTATTCTTACAATTAGATTCTTTTAGAATTTTTTGAAATTATTATTGACAATTGATATTATTTCAGTATAATAATTGAATTAATTTTTTTTAACTCTTTGCGTACAATTATATACCCTGTTGGAATAGTTATATACTATATTGGTATCATATGTTAGTTAATATTTTTTGGTTGTATTCGCTACATTTAATTGGTACATAATTTGATTTTTCTTTAGTAATAATATAAAAAAAGAATAATAAAAATAGTGAAAACATTAAATGAAATTAGATTATGAAGAGAAAAAGAATATAAAAAAAGAATTTAAATGAAATTAAAAAGGAAAAAAGAAAAAATAAGAAGAAAACGAGAAAAAAGAAAAGGAGAAAAGAAAAAAGAAAAAAGAAAGAAAATAAGCATAGAAATAAAAAAGAATTGGAGAATAAAGAAAAAATTTCCCACAAAACCTACTATGGGTAAGAAATGTAATTAGTTTATGAGTAAAAAAATAAATGGGTAGACAAAAGTAAATAATTTTATTTTTGTGGGTAATTATGTCAAAACCCTTAATTAATTATTAATGACCCATCCCCAAATTGAAAAGTTAACCGAAAAAGTTGCCTATCTAGTTTGTTAAATTAAAAATAGTCGATGAATGTATAATATATACATAATCTATACAACAACAACAACAACAACAACGACCCAGTATAATACCACAAATGGGGTCTGATGAGGGTAATATGTACGCAGACCTTACCCCTACCCCGAAGGGTAGAGAGGCTGTTTCCAGGAGACCCTCGGCTCAAAAAAGCAATAGGAGATGATATATTAGTACCATAGAAATGCGTAATAAAAATAACAACAATAACAACAACAATATATAAAAGATACGAAATATGGAATACAGTATACAAAATACGAAATACGAAATAGATGGCTGGTATAGTACAACTAGAAGGGAAAGCCCTGCATCAATAGACGACCAATGGCATTCCTAGTCTAACTCCTAACTGGATAGTCTCCCTCTATTGCGCTGTAGAAATATTCACACTCTTCCCTAACCTACAACCTTAATGCTCGACCTCCATAATTCCCTATCAAGGGCCATGTCCTCAGTAATCCTAAGTCGCTCCATGTCCTGTCTGATCACCTCTCCCCAATACTTCTTAGGTCTTCCTCTACCTCTCCGCGTGCCCACTACAGCCAGTCGCTCACACCTCCTCACCGGTGCATCAGTGCTCCTCCTCTGAATGTGCCCGAACCATCTGAGTCTTACTTCCCGCATCTTGTCCTCCATGGGGGCCACACCCACCTTCTCTCGAATATCTTCATTCTTAATCTTATCCATCCTTGTATGCCCGCACATCCACCTCAACATCCTCATCTCTGCTACTTTCATCTTCTGGATGTGTGAGTTCTTTACCGGCCAACATTCAGTTCCATACAACATGGCAGGCCTAACCACTGCTCTATAAAACTTACCTTTTAGTAACGGTGGCACTTTCTTGTCACACAAGACTCCCGACGCTAACCTCCACTTCATCCACCCCACCCCTATACGGTGTGTGACATCCTTGTCAATCTCCCCGATCCCCTGCATAACCGATCCAAGGTACTTGAAACTACCTCTCTTGGGAATGAGTTGAGAGTCAAGCCTCACTTCAACTCCCGCTTCCGTCGGCTCAACTCCAAATTTGCACTCGAGGTATTCCGTCTTCGTCCTACTCAACTTGAAACCTTTCGACTCAAGAGCATGTCTCCAAATCTCTAGCCTCTCGTTGACGCCGCCTCTTGTCTCGTCAATTAGAATAATGTCATCAGCAAATAGCATGCACCATGGAACCTCCCCTTGAATATGATGAGTCAGTGCATCCATTACCAGGGCAAATAGGAATGGGCTGAGCGCAGACCCTTGGTGCAACCCCGTAATAACTGGAAACTGTTCAGAGTCGCCTCATACTGTCCTAACCCGAGTCTTAGCTCCCTCATACATGTCTTTAATCACCCTAATATAGTTACTCGGGACCCCTTTATCCTCTAAGCAGCTCCACAAGACCTTCCTAGGCACCTTATCGTACGCTTTCTCCAGATCAATAAACACCATGTGGAGATCCTTCTTCTTATCTCTGTACTGTTCCGCCATCCTCCTAATAGATATACATAATCTATCTATTTACTATTTATGTAACAATCCAATTAACAGGATAAAGTAATTATTTTGAGTTGGACTTTGCTGCAAACTGAGATAAACAGTGGCACCCAAACTTTTGACAAATTTCTTGGAAGTTTGTGCTCTGTTTTAGCATTCAGAAGGAAACTTTTTTCTTTCCTTTGTTGCGGTTTGTTGACTTGGTTAGGGGTAAGGAAAGACAATTTGAGTCCGGAACCAAAATGTGGTATTTTTTGACTTAAAATATGCAAATAAGTGTTAAAAAAAAAGTTACCAAACTATATATAACGCCACAAAAAGTGGCGCTATACAGTAATGGTAACTGCACCGTTTCTGTATAGCGCCACTTTTTGTGGCGTTATATATGGTAAAACTGACACACCTTACATAGCGCCATTAATAGTGGCGCTATACCCCAAAATCCCATCTCACATAGCGCCACTATTAATGGCGCTATACCCCTTAATAAAAATCCTCCTGTCTTCTTCTTCTTCGTTTCATCTCCATCATTTTTTACTCCCTTTTGGTCCCCCCTGATTCTGCCCCAATTTTAAAAAAAAATTTTGGGTCCCCCCAGCACATAAAAGTTGAAGATTGGTGGTCCCACTGTCGAGTAGAGCTTCGTGTTATTGTGGATTCACTCTTCCGGAGTCAAAATTTCGATTTATTTACATTCCGAAAATTCTAAATCGAGGTATTTCAATTTATTTTAAGTTGAAACTTTTATAACAATGCATATTACTTGATTTGTATGTGTTCTATTTCGGTTTGTGTTTATTTTTTCCGAAACTAGCATGTTAAATTTTATACGAATTTAATTTTAGTGTTGTATAAAAATATGTAAATTAGTCTAAAAAAAGTGTTTGTTAATATCCTCATGTATATTTATGTGTTTTTATGCCGTTTAGTTTAGATGATTTTTTAGCGTAGTAAAATGTAGACCTTTTTAGCGTAGTAAAATGTAGACCCTTTTAGCGTAGTAAAATTTAGAGCCTTGTAGCGTAGTATTGTGTAATATTTTAGCTTAGAATTCACTTTGTTTAATTATCTTATATTCTAGCACGAAACACATAATTATAATATATATATATATATATATATATATATATATATATATATATATATATATATATATATATATATATATATATATATATATATATATTTTTACAATTAATTTATTAAAAAATATGAATAAAAATTATAAAAAAAAACATAAAATTATTAATGATAGTTTGGTACCACTGGGCCTCAGAAAATCTAGCACGAAACCCATAATTATAAAAATTATATATATATATATATATATATATATATATTATAATATATATATTATTTTTACAATTTAGTTATTAAATAAATATGAATAAAAATTATTAAAAAAACATAAAATTATTAATGATAGTTTGGTACCACTGAGCTTCAGAAAATCTAGCACGAAACCCATAATTATAAAAATTATATATATATAATTTTTACAATTAAGTTATTAAAAAATATGAATAAAAATTATTAAAAAAACATAAAATTATTAATGATAGTTTGGTACCACTAGGCCTCAGAAAATCTAGCACGAAACCCATAAGTATATATATAATTTTTACAATTAAGTTGTTAAAAAATATGAATTTAAATTATAAAAAAACACATAATTATTAATGATAGTTATTAAAAATTATGAATTTACAGTTGACGACATGGATGCACCTATACATCCCGGCCCTCGGACGTCAGAGCTACTACCCCACAGCCCCAGCATAGATCCGAGCATATATGGGGGGAGAGTTTCTTATGCAGACTTTTCGGGGTAGGAGAGTGGATTTATTGTGGGAGTTTTTGACTCCTCCTCGCGTTCTACATCCCCGTGTGGTCCATCACCTGGAGGAGATGGGATTATATAGGATCATTAGCATTGGCCGGATACAGCTCGACTATGCTTTGATCACGACGTTGATTGAGCGGTGGTGACCGGAGACGCACACTTTCCATCTGCCCATCGGCGAAGCCACCATCACACTCCAGGACGTCGAGATTTTATATGGCCTGTCCACTGATGGCTTGCCAGTTTTACTGCCTGGGAATATGAGATATTTTAATCGGGCTTCATATATGGATATGCTGCACAGGCTCACGGGCTTCAGGTCCGAGGACCCAGATGTAGCAATTGGGAGCAGTCGTATGCAGTTAGTCCCCATTAGAGACCATTTGGTGCAGATCCACGATACTATCACCGGCGACTCAGCGGAGGTGGATGTGGATCAATATACGAGGCTGTTGTTGCTCCTTCTATTTGGGGGGGTTTTGTTCCCGAACACTTCGGGGAACCTAGTGAGCCTCCATTTTCTGCATCATATTGCGGACTTCGATGATACAGTCAGCTACAGCTGGGGTGGTGCTGTCCTATCATTTTTGTACAGGAAGATGTGTCGGGCATCCATGGGCACACAGAGAGACGTTTCTGGCTTTCTGCCACTTCTACAGGTTACAACTTATTCAAATAATATGTCGTTTAGTTACAATTCTACCTAGTTATAGTTAATCTTTACGTCAACTTTGTATGTTAAGTTTGGGTGTGGGAGCGATTTCTGCAGCTTCGGCCACCTCTACCACAACTACCGGCTAATGTACATATTCCTGATCTCCCTCAAGCTTGTAGGTGGGTATTGCGTCGTAGACTTGCACGAGAGTATCATGGCCATCATAATCTCCCCTTCTGTAGGGATGTGTTGGATTTTCTGGAGGACGCACAGGTGAATATCTAACTAAACTTACCAATTATTGTTTAACTAGGTGTTGCGCATACTAACAGTTTGTGTTATTATTTGTTATCCGGATTTCATCAAAATCCCTTGTGAGAGCTTCCATATCCGGCACGGCTGACAAGTTATCAATATAAGGAATCTCCCTTGAATGAAACGACACTTCAGACTCGTACACTTTTCGTCTATGGGGGGCTCTCTTCAAATCGGGTCCTTCCTCCTCGTCCTCTTCATCACCATCCTCACGAGAAAATGGTGTCTCGTCTCCCCATTCATCAACATTGTTATCGTAATCGCTGTTCTCTTCCTCACTCTGTGCATATGCCAGATCTTGATGTAATACATCGTTTTCGGGCAATTGAGTGAGTACGGGTAGTTCAACTTGCTCGTTTTCACTGCACATTTCAACAAAAATATAAGCTACTAAATTAATAAATGCTTTATATGTGGCTATATCATTTCACTTACAAGTCGTAATGTGATGACATTCCATGATGGACATTTTCAGTTAGGTGATGACTACCGGATGGGCCACTTGTAAAATTCATATCCGGCCGGTACCCCTATTAAATAAATGAGCGTTAAAATTAATTCAATACGCCAAAAATATACATAATTAACACAAATAAAAATTGAAGTTTGCCACTCTTCTTGTGAATTATGGAAAACAGGGTATAAATTATTTTCTCGCTGCTCATTTGCCGATGGTGATAAATTTAAATCAAGAAAAAATCTTTCATCCGGAACATGTCCGGCAAAAACTGATCCAGAATAACCACCCGATGACTGGGGGTTATCTCTACTACGCACAACCTCATTTTTTGGAACGTCTTCGACCTTCACGTACATCTCCAACATTGTGATTACAAGAAATTCCCGGCATTCGTCCGGAGTCCTCAGGAAATCACTCAAAGTGTTATCATCGTCGATGTTAAACTCTGAGTAAAAAGTAACCCCTTTCGGCGTAACGGAATACGGATATCTTCCGGTTACTTTGAGTATCACTGAACGTTTTCTCACACTCATTTTTTTGCATAACAACGATATCAATGTTTCGTACTCCATTGAAAGTGGCAATTTAACATTACACTTAGCAGGTAAACTGTAGCCCACAGAGTTATTCTCCATCACAACCTCACCCCCCCAATATAATGATACTCTTATTCTACGTTCTTCAGACATAATGAAAAAATGCTGGAGAATTTAACAACAATAGAAACCAACAAGAGTTAAAAAATTTTTTTGAATGAAGTTGTGGCGATTCTACGATGTTTATATAGGAAATGGCTAGCCGGGGAGGTTTTTTTTTTTGTATATAGCGCCACAAAAAGTGGCTTTATACGCTTTTGAATTATTGAACCTAGAAATTATTGGTGGGGTCAGGTAATAAGGGGTATAGCGCCATTAATAGTGGCGCTATGTAAGATGTGTCAGTTTTACTATGTATAGCGCCACAAAAAGTGGCGCTATATAGTAACGGTGCAGTTACCGTTACTGTATAGCGCCACTATTTGTGGCGTTATATATAGTTTGGTAACTTTTTTTTTAACACTTATTTGCGTATTTTGAGTAAAAAAAATCACATTTTGGTTTCGGACTCTCATTTTCATCAAATCTGTTCAAGTTGCAAGTTAGACTTTTTTTTCTTTGTTCTTTCCTGACATAAACACACTAAGTGGTCCTTTGGCAGGAGGTATAAGAATAATGTTTTAATATGGTGTATTAGTAATATTCGAATTAGTTATGCTGTAATTATTTTTTATCCACTGTTTAGTTTGGTGTATTAAAGCATTGCATAATTCTAAAAAATTTGATTGTTTACCAAAATATCCTCCACATTCTTTAACTTTGTATATTTTGAGAGATTTGAGGGGCAATTATGTCTTTAAAGATACTTATGCAAGTATTAAAAATTCTTGCACTGCTAATATCATGGTTTGATATGTATTAGTTATATATAGGATAATACCAAATAAGATGTATACAGAATATTTATACAAGTATTAGTTATATATAAATTGAGAAAATATGCCAAACAAAAGATAAGTAATGTACAAAACTAATGCTTGCATTATTTTTTCTACTACCTCCTGTAGACATGTAATTTTTGACCTTCCCCAAGATTTTACTCTTTTTAGCTTCTAGATATTTAGTTTAGGCCTAATATTGCTATTTTACCTAGTTTTAACTATTTTACTTTATTTTAAGAACAAAAATTGAATATTACAAAAATAGTTCCATATTTCTCTACTTAATTCACGTATTAGATATTTTTAGAAGAATACGTTACTTTGAACCTATTTTTATTCTAATATCATCCTTGAAAATACCAAAAATAGTTTCAACTTTAATTTTAATTTTATTCGAATGTTAATAGTTTATTAAAATCAATTAGTAAGAGTAATTTTATATCTTTTATAAGTGTTCATATTATTTTTAGCTTTCTAGCCCATTTTTTGTAGGAAACTAGAGCCCAATTTTGAAGCCAAAATCTTGTTAGTCCATACCCCATTTAGCATAATATACAAAAAAAGAAAAAAAACTAGACCTACACTAGGAGGGATGAGCGGTTATTTGAGAATGAGCAGACCTTCTTCTTCAACTGATGAAACAAAAAAAAAAACCTAAGAGAAGAAGAGAGAACCCTGCTAGCCGCCGCCAAGCTCTCCCTCTGCTCCACCACTGGTCCGCCTACAACCGCACAACATCAGAAATCTTTCTTCCTTTTATTCAGACTCCAATTTCTTCTACAACCATGTAAAGAGCACTAGGTTTCTCCTTGGTCACTAATAAAAATTCAAGGCCAAGTTCAAAGCAACGCCTCTTTCAGTCATTTCTGCGATTTCCTTTCCAACAAAGCGTGTGTTTCTCGTTTAAAGGTCTGATTAGTTCGAGAATTCCGTTCGGGGTGTTCGTTCACGATTTGCAGCTTCCGCTCGAGGTTCGGGTTCCGTTTCTCGCTTGCCGATTTTATTTTTTCAATCAAGGTTCAGTTCTTCTATCTCTCTTTATTTCAAATGAATTAAAGTATGATTGGTTATGTGATTCATGTTCCTCTGTGTTGGTCTATGTCTAAAATGAATTTGAACTTAATTTGTTGTTTGATTCTTGTTCCTTTTGTGCTTGGTGTTCGATGTTGGTAGTGATATTTGATCACAAAGTGGAAGGGAATTTTAGTTTGTTTGATCTAGTTTTACATTTGATAAGTATAAATCTCAAAATTGGGAGTAAGATTTGGACTAATTTCATTTAAGTAACAACGTGGGATTGAGTTGTGTTTTAAATTAATGGGTCCAGTAATATAATATTTAATTTCTTTCATCTATTAGGCTTGAATTTACTGAGATTTCCCTATGGTATTAGGAGTATAGATTAGTTTAGTCTATTCATGGGCCAATATTATGCTTGGATTCATAGTTCCTTAATTACTTTCCTAATTCTATAATTCTTTTTATTCTCGAGATTTTTCTTTGTTGGAAAAGTTTGGATGCAAAAGTTTGTTCAATAAATGGCCAAAATAGCATGTGAACATTTGTATACCAAGATTATTAAGCAAAAATGAAAGAAGTTAAAAGGGATAACATCTTGATGCTTGAATTGTATCGTGGGGTCTGGTACTGAACATAGAAAAGAGAATTGATATTAACGTGACATTTTATTAGTTTATTATTTCTATTTGATTACTAGGAGCATGTTTAGGCCGATCACACTCGGGTAGGCAAATTTTAGGTCTCGCCTTTTATTTCATTCGAGGTGAGAGGTCATTCCCTTTAGTTTATATTCTGGGGAATGCCTCGTAGAGTTTGTATATATTATTGTTATCCGGGGTATGCCCCGAAGTGAATGTAACGGAGGCCGCAACTACACCGTGGAGGAAGTATAGTGTAGGTTAGCTTAGGATTTTACTTTTCATTATTTTTATTTTTATTTTTCTTTTATTAGGTAGGGACGACCTCGATCCTCTTCTGTGTTTGTTTTTGTTTGTGTGTTTTCACCTCAATCTGAGTATTCTTAAAATCCGACTTGATCATGTACGCAACCGTACTAGTTACGGGACTTGGGGAGTGCCTAACACCTCCTCCCTGAGTCAAATGAACCCCCTTACCTAAATCTCTGGTGTAGACTTAGTTTTGGAGTCTAAAGTGTTTTAAAGGAAAATCATTTCTAAAAAAAACGGTGACTTGGTACACCGAAACAAATGTCAGGTGGCGACTCTGAGTTATTTCCTTTTGAACACGAATTTTTGTCACTTTTCAATTAAAAACCCTTTTGAGCTTTACAAAATCCATTTATTTATTTAAGAGGGTTAAGTGAAGTTTGAAAAAAAAGGGTGTGACATATCTGGCGACTCTGCTGGGGACTTGCAGGTTCTATCTGATACTTGATCTTGTTGGCTTTTGGAATATCCAGTTGAGGTGTTTATGTGTTTACAGTTTTCTTTTTATGTGTTTACTGTTTTATAACTGTCATCATATGCATTACCCGATCAATTCTTTCTGCAACAAGTCTCGGAGTGCGCGTCGTGTACACGAACTCTTCGTTGAGTCACCCTTATTTTAGTAAGGGGCGTTAGACGTATGGAGTGGGTGGAAAGATTGAGCAGCCACCATCGACCATACGCTCCCCCGAATTGCCTTGTTAGTAAACTCCAAACTTAGGTCAACCTTTAGGTCATTCTTATTTGCATCATGTCATTTCAACCTAGTAGGGCTCGGTCCCAGGTACCGTGTCCCGTCATAGGAGGCCTATCCAAATTATGTCAAAATGAGCCCATGGCCCAAAATGACTTTTAATCATCCTATGTGCTAAATGTTGCATCTGTGAGGGTAAAAAGGTCATTTGGCGGACCGATGTTTTGGAAAGAAGGGTGAAAAATAAAGCAAGTAGGGCCCGAGTATATTTTTCTTTCACAACTTTTTCAAGAAAAAACAAAAAAAAAATTCAAAAGATTTTGCATTTTCCCATCATTTTTCAAAAAATAAAAAAAAAGAGAGAAAGAAAATCCAAAAAGATTTTACATTTTTCATCATTTTTCAAAAAAGACAAATATAATTTTTTTTTCAAATTAGTTGCATCTTCCCGAACTACGCATACCTGATTCTCGTCTTTCGGGGCGGGATACGTAGGCAGTCCACATAGAGTCTGATCTTTCTAGTGTCTTAGGTTGTTGGCTTCGCGGGGTCTTAGCAAAATCTTGCATGTCTAGCCACGTTTGGCCACATCGGTTGTTTTTGCAAAATTGGGATATTTTCGCAAAATGGATTGTTAACTATGGATTAGAGTCCTAAACCCACAACAAAGTGTCCTCTCAGTTTTAAGGTTCCTTCTTGTTGAATTTGCATGTCTAGCCACTATTGGCCATATCGGCCATTATTGCAAAATGGGGTCATTTTCGCAAAAGTGGTTCAATTACCCATATCTTAGGATATTAAGTCCACAACTAAGTGTCGTATTACTTTAAGGTCCGTCCTTATTGAGTTTGCATCTTTAGCCACTTTTGGCCATATCGGCCGTTTTTGCAAAATGGGTCATTTCTGCAAATTAATTTTGAGCCATGATTATTGGGAGTTTGAATTCATATAAGCCTTAGTGAAGTATTTTTCCATGTCTTTGAGGCCATCTTTGTTGAGTTTGCCCTAATAGCCACATTTCGGCTACGTAGGTCATTTTGCAAATAGCCCAATCGCGTCTTGCATGTGTCTAATAGAAAGTCTCGTGGCGTCACATGTGTCTTGAGTCACTAAATCTATTTGATCTTATTTTTCCCATTCAGGACAAATACCCCAGGACCATTCTAGTCAAGACCATTGCATGCACGAGCTGCTTGAGGAATTGTTTTTTATTTTTAGTCTATTTTATGTTGTCCTTTAATTTTTAATCTTGTACAGTAGTATCGCGTCTGTCAGTCTAGTAAATATTGTCGAGTCTTTTGTTATAGTACTCCCTGTTTTGTATTTGAAAATCCAAAAAAAAATTATAAATGAAAAATCCCAAAAAGATTGTTATTTCTTAGTTAATTTTATCCATTACTTTTCCAGAACTACGCTTGATCTGATTCATGAGGGACATGATACGTAGGCAACCTACATAGGGTTCGATCGAATCATTTTTCAAAAATAAAAAAAAAACAAGAAGGAAAAGAAAAGAAAAAAAGTGAGAATGAAATTGCGGGACATGAGAAATGAGAGGAAAGAAAAGAGCGATAATCAGAAAGAAAAGAGGGGAAAAGAAATGAAAAACCAAGCAGTGTGAGCAAGGAAGATGAAGAAGGAAATGGGGCAAGAAGAGTGAAATTGGGATGACGTCAAATGATATTTTGACCCTCGAAGCCATTTTAGAACCGTTAATTGTGACTAGGGGCATTGCACGCAATGTGATATTTCTATTCGATAAATGCTCTAACGCTAACATGTTGGCTTTATTTTTCTCCTCTTTGTTACTTTTATTGTTATCATAACAGAGGGTTGTTAGTTTGTGGCACTTTGGCGATTCGTCCATACAATACAAGGTCAAAGAGCAAGTGGCCATGGCTAGCAAAGAAACAAATACTGGGGTTGTAGACCCACCAATGGAGTTTGTGGAGTCGGAGTCTGAATTGAAAAGGAGGTCCAAAGGTTGAAACAACAGATGGGGGAAATGTATCAAGCCTAGATTAAGGGACATCCTCCACCTTCATTCCCTACCAAATATACAGAAAACCATGCCTCCATTCCACCGCTGTCCCAACCTAGATTCCCAATACCGTTGATCTTTCCCTTCAACACTCCCCGGGCTTTACCCCTTACAACTCCTACCCTGGAACTTTGTCCCATATTTTCCATGCTACACCAGCTAAAACAACCTCATACCCTGCTCCGACATCTGCTCCTATTTTTGTAGCTCCTCAACCAGCTACTCTTCCTCGATCCTCTAGCGAGACTGTGTTCAAAGTCCCCGATGCCCAAGGAAAGAGACCCAAGGAAAGTTTTAGGGCGTTTTGCTTCATATGGAATGAACAAGTTGCTCGGGTCAGTTCTCTGATTGATAGAAAAGATGTTGCTAGGCCCCGCCAATGGTAGGATCCAGTAGGAAACCCTTTTAAATGCTTTCAGCCTCAATACCGACCTCGTGAATATCCCCGAGCCCCACAAAATCCACCCCAGTATTATCCTCCGAACAATGTTCGACCATCTATCCAACCACTGGGTCACTCCCTGGGGCGAGCATCAGCATCCCAAAATACTCTTTCACCTTCACAACTTTTTCGGGCACCCAACAACCCACATCCAAGCCAGGGGTATAGAGGTAAACAAATGTTGAAAGATAATTTTACACCGATAGGAGAGTCCTATGCAATCTTGTTTAAGAAATTAAAGCATTATGACCTGATTGCACCTATTCATCCGAATCATATGGACCCACGTGCAAGAAGCTTTGACCCTTATAAAAGGTGTGAATACCATTCTAATTCCCAGGGATACAATGTCGAAAGTTGTCGGGATTTCAAAAGAGAAATAGAAAGAATGATTCAAGAAGGAATAATTGTGATCTAGGACAGTGACACCCAGAACATCGCGCATAATCCTTTACTTGCACATGATAATGCACACTTTGTGGGAGAGGTGCATGGTGACAAGGAGTATGAGAATCCTCTAGGGAACTTGCTGACTGAAGTGAATGATATTGAAATTGGTGAAAGTCCCAGTAATTTTGATGTGTAACCCAGTGGCTAAGACGCCGAGCTTGGTAAAAGGAAAGAAACTCCTTTCTTGGCTAGCCAGGGAGGAGTTTCAGTGGTTTATTTTGTTGTCATTTTTGTTGTCCAGGTTATTTCGGGGTTGTACTCCGAACATTGTCTTGTGGCTCAAACCTTTCTTCTTTTTATTTTGCCTACTTCGTTTAGTTGTAGTAACTCGTCTAGTGTTATTTAGGATTGTTCCATGGTTGTAACCCACGTCTATTTTGCTTGTCTTGTTCAAACCCTTTTCATCATCTGTCTAATACAATCTCCTATTTTCTGTTAGTTCTAGTCAGTTTTTGTTTAGGTCATTTTTCCTTTATAGTTCTTTTCATGCCGATTCTAGTAACATGACATGCACGCATAATTCACAGCCTGGTCTTTAAAGTTAGTCTAATAATGAAGCAATGACATGGGTTTGAATATAATAAATGGAGACATTTGAGGAAACAAGTAAAGATTCACACATCCTGAGATAACCTGAAGCTTGAATTGAGTGAAACTAAGGCAGTTAGTTTGGGAAATCAAGTGGTCGATAAGAGTATACAATAAGAGAATGTCTCTCAAGCAGTTTGAGAAAAATCAGTCAGTGCTGAAATGCATTCTTCCACATCAATATAAGGTTGAGTCAAGTCTACTTCGAACTGGCAAGGATTATTCATTGGGACAAAAGTATTGCCCGTCGACACTCTTTGTTTGTGTTGATGCCATCAATAGTTACTATGTGTGATTTGTTTTCTTATCTTCAATTGTATGTTTGTACTTGACATTTTTAAATTTGGTATGACGAAGGTATTTTATTCTGCTACCCAAACACTTTTATCCTTTGCTACCCCTTTTGAGCCTTAATTTATTTTGTTTCATACCCCTCTTTTGGAATCAGAAGCAGAGTTGGGAACTAGAAAAGAAAAAAAAAGAGAAAAAGGAGAAAAGGAAAGAAAGAAAAAAAAAGAGAAAAGAAAATTGGCCAACTTTGTGTTTGAACTACGTTCGACCTGATTCTTGTCACCACAAGATACGTAGGCAGCCTTACGGTTCGGTCACACCAAATAAAATATTTCATAATCTCCCGAAATCAAGAGTGGGACAAATTTTCTTAGAAATCCCAAAAAAAATCCAAAAAGAAAATTCCCCAGACTCTAAGAAACTGGGGCAGGAGTTTTAATTTTGCCAAAAGACCTGATTCCAAAAGATGTAATTTTGAACCCTTTCATCTTAAATTTTTTTGAGCCTTCATGTCACCCTTTCTTTCCAACCCTGTCCAAAAACCTACATTACGGTCCAAAGAAAGACCTTCTGACAAATCTTTGAGGATGCCAAATCAAGTGTGTCGTGGAAGTCTGATCTTATTGTATCATGGGTAATACCTTGTTTTCAGCACAAAGAGAGAAAATGATAAAATGAGAGAGTCTTATCGGTGAAAACTCTCATGGGCACCGTAAGGCAACGGTGAGTTGAGAAAAGAGCAAAATGAGAGAGGCTTGATGGTGAAAACCTTCAGGGCACTACAAGTCGACTGAGGATTGTGGATCAGATGGGACAATTGAAGCGCTGAAGCCCAGTTTCACAGTGAAAAGGTACAACAAGAGTTGAATATTAGACTTGCTTGAGAGATTAGGCCACTTAATCCAAATGTGCATGTCATGGTCATTAGAGTTGGTATCCACATTTGATAAGTTTCTACTTTATAATTTTCTTGTTAGGCATCTCTTTCCCGTGTCCCTTATTTTGTTCCTCTCATTTTGTTTGAGTCTCTTCTTGAGTCTATTTAGTCAGAACAAGTGAGAATTGACTTCAAAATTTGCTACCAGCTTTCCAATTGCACAAAACGAATTTGGCTAGCACATCAAAGTGGCATGAGTCAGGGAAAGGTAGTATGCGCATTGAGTTGGTAACAATCAACATGCTTTGGGATTCATGTGAGAAATGCAAGGGTTCGGTAAATCTCAATCCATGAGCAAAATGCAACAGATAGAGGATATTAGGAACGAATGGAGCAGAGGTCTTTTTGGGTGCTAAGATCCAAAGTCGAGAGGGAAACATACTCTTTCGCCGTCAAAGTGCCTATGGTACCAGTTCATATTTGGTTACCCTTTTTGTGATAAGGCTTAAAAGAAAATGGGCAGTCGATAACTGTCGAGGTCGTCCAGGTTGAAATCAAAGTTATCTTGGTAGTGGCAGAAACAGACACTCAGCAATGACGCCACAAACTAACCACCACGTTTTCAAACTAACAAAATTTTATTCGTCTAAAACGGGGGCAAGAAAATTTGTTAATCCACAGTGACCTCCCATGAAAAAGGCATGATTCAGGGGCAAGAACTTCTGTTCAGATTCGTCCAAGAAGAGAGCATGGCTCAGGTAAGTTCATTATCGGCTTTGCAGGACCCTCCTGGATAATGAGATTTAGGTTTTAAAAGTTTTCAGGACCCTCCTGGATAATGAGATTTAGTTTTAAGTTTTCAGGACCCTCCTGGATAATGAGATTTAGGTTTTGAAAGTTTTTAGGACCCTCCTGGATAGTGAGATTTAATTTAAAATTCTCAGGACCCTCCTGGATAATGGGATTTAATTTAAAGTTCTCAGGACCCTCCTGGATAATGGGATTTAATTTTAAAATTCTCTGGACCCTCCTGGATAATGAGATTTAATTTTAAAATTCTCAAGACACTCCTGGATAATGGGACTTAATTTAAAATTCTCAGGACCCTCCTAGATAATGAGATTTAGTTTAAAGTTTTCAGAACCCTCATGGACAATGGGATTTAGGTTTTGAAAGTTTTCAGGACCCTCATGGATTATGAGATTTAGGTTTTGAAAGTTTTCAGGACCCTCCTGAAAAATAGGATTTAATTTAAAATTCTCATGACCCTCCTGGATAATGAGATTTAATTTAAAATTCTCAGGACCCTCCTGGATAATGGGATTTAATTTTAAAATTCTCAGGACCCTCCTGGATAATGGAATTTAGTTTTAAGTTTTCAAGACCCTCCTGGATAATGAGATTTAGGTTTTGAAAGTTTTCAGGACTCTCATGGATAATGAGACTTAATTTAAAATTCTCAGGACTCTCCTGGATAAAGGTATTTAGTTTTAAGTTTTCAGGACCCTCTTGGATAATGGGATTTAGGTTTTGAAAGTTTTCAGGACCCTCTTGGATAATGGGATTTAGGTTTTGAAAGTTTTGAGGACCCTCCTGGAATATGGGATTTAATTTAAAATTCTCAGGACCCTCCTGGATAATAGGATTTAATTTAAAATTCTCAGGACCCTCCTGGATAATGGGATTTAATTTTAAAATTCTCAAACCCTCCTGGATAATGGGATTTAATTTAAAATTCTCAAACCCTCCTGGATAATGGGATTTAGTTTTAAGTTTTTAGGACCCTCCTAGATAATGGGATTTAGGTTTTGAAAGTTTTCAGGACCCTTCTGGATAATGAGATTTAGGTTTTGAAAGTTTTCAGGATCCTCCTGGATAATGAGATTTAGTTTTAAGTTTTCAGGACCCTCATGGATAATGAGATTTAATTTAAAATTTTTAGGACCCTCCTGGATAATGGTATTTAATTTTTAATTTTTAAGGACCCTCTTGGATAATGTGATTTAGGTTTTAAAAGTCTTTAGGACCCTCATGGATAATGGGATTTAATTTAAAATTCTCAGGATCCTCTTGGATAATGGGATTTAATTTTAAAATTCTCAAGACCCTCCTCGATAACAAGGGAATACAATTCAAGTTTTTGGCAATCAGGCGCCACCTGGATAACGAGGGAATACAATTCAAGTTTTTGGCAATCATGCGCCCACCTGGATAGCGAGGGAATACAATTCAAGTTTCTGGCAATTAGTCACCCACCTGGATAACGAGGGAATACAATTCAAGTTTCTGGCAGTCAGGCGCCCACCTGGATAACGAGGGAATACAATTCAAGTTTTAGTAATCAGGCACCCACCTGGATAACGAGGAAATACAATTCAAGTTTTGGTAATTAGGCACCCACCTGGATAACGAGGGAATACAATTTAAGTTTCTTGCAATCAGGCGCCCACCTGGATAACGAGGGAATACAATTCAAGTTGTTGGTAATCAGGTGCCCACCTGGATAACGAGGGAATACAATTCAAGTTTTGGTAATCACGCACCCACATGGATAACGAGGGAATACAATTCAAGTTTTGGTAATCAGGCGCCCACTTGGATAACGAAGGAATACTGTTCAAGTTTTAGCAATCAGGCGCCCACCTGGATAACGAGGGAATACTATTCAAGTTTTAGCAATCAGGCGCCCACCTGGATAACGAGGGAATACAATTCATATTTTTGGTAATCAGGCGTCC
Source organism: Nicotiana tabacum (assembly GCF_000715075.1). Taxonomy (NCBI): domain Eukaryota; kingdom Viridiplantae; phylum Streptophyta; class Magnoliopsida; order Solanales; family Solanaceae; genus Nicotiana; species Nicotiana tabacum. Next base: position 130,769,407 of record NC_134084.1, on the reverse strand, counting down.
ACCTGGATAACGAGGAAATACAATTCAAGTTTTTTTCAATTAGGCGCCTACCTGGATGACGAGGGAATATAATTCAAGTTTTTGGCAATCAGGTGCCCACTTGGATAACGAGGGAATACAATTCAAGTTTCTGGCAATCATGCGCCCACCTGGATAATGAGGGAATACAATTCAAGTTCATGGTAATCAGGTACCCACCTGGATAACGAGGGAATACAATTCAAGTTCTTGGTAATCAGGCGCCCACCTGGATAACAAAGGAATACAATTCAAGTTTTGGAAATCAGGCGCCCACCTGGATAACAAAGGAATACAATTCAAGTTTTGGAAATCAGGCGCCCACCGGAGAACAAGGGAATACATTTCAAGTTTTGGCAATCAGGCGCCCACCTAGAAAACATGGGAATACAATTCAAGTTTTGGCATCAGGCACCCACCTGGAGAACAAGGGGATTCATTTCATAGTTACTTCCAATTCGCAAATTCAAGAAGCATCAGGAGCTCGCCTGAAGAACGGGGTCCATTTTTCAGTCTTATGTTGAAGATCAAATAGAGATTCACGGAAGATTCAAGACAAGAAGCAGATAGGATCTTGTATTTTTATTTTACTTTTGCTGTAATTTTCCTTTTATTTTTGATGTAATGTCAGGAACCGCTGACTGGAACCTCGACGGCACCTCAATCGGCTCTCCACCTCGGTATACTCCACCACTATTCCTACTTCTGAACTACGCGTGACCTGTTTCCTTTATAGCCAATGATATGTAGGCAGCTCAGATATCAGGGCTCGGTCACATTCTCCTTTCTTTTAAATTTTTGGTCTCTCTAAATAAAGGTCGGGTCAAAAAACCTGTCTAGTCGTTCTTTGTCTGAAAATATTTCGTATTTCCAGTCAAAGAGGGGCAACTGTAGACATGTATTATTTGACCCTCCCCAAGATTTTACTCTTTTTAGCTTCTAGATATTTAGTTTAGGCCTAATATTGCTATTTTACCTAGTTTTAACTATTTTACTTTATTTTAAGAACAAAAATTAAAAATTACAAAAATAGTTCCATATTTCTCTACTTAATTCACGTATTAGATATTTTTAGAAGGATACGTTACTTTGAACCTATTTTCATTCTAATATAATCCTTGAAAATACAAAAAATAGTTTCAACTTTAATTTTAATTTTATTCGAATATTAATAGTTTATTAAAATCAATTAGTAAGAGTAATTTTATATCTTTTATAAGTATTCATATTATTTTTAGCTTTCTTAGCCCAATTTTTGTAGGAAACTAGAGCCCAATTTTGAAGCCCAAATCTTGTTAGTCCATACCCCATTTAGCATAATATACCAAAAAAAAACTAGACCTACACTAGGAGGGATGAGCGGTTATTTGAGAATGAGCAGACCTTCTTCTTCAACTGATGAAACAAAAAAAAAAACCTTAAGAGAAGAAGAGAGAACCCTGCTAGCCGCCGCCAAGCTCTCCTTCTACTCCATCACTGGTCCGCCTACAATAGCACAACATCAGAAATCTTTCTTCCTATTATTCAGACTCCAATTTCTTCTACAGCCATGTAAAGAGCACTAGGTTTCTCCTTGGTCACTAATAAAAATTCAAGGCCAAGTTAAAAGCAACGCCTCTTTCAGTCATTTCTGCGATTTCCTTTCCGGCAAAGCGTGTGTTTCTTGTTTGAAGGTCTGATTAGCTCGAGAATTTCGTTAGGGGTGTTCGTTCATGGTTTGCAGCTTCCGCTCGAGGTTCGGGTTCCGTTTCTCGCTTGCCGATTTTATTTTTTCAATCAAGGTTCAGTTCTTCTATCTCTCTTTATTTCAAATGAATTAAAGTATGATTGGTTATGTGATTCATGTTCCTCTGTGTTGGTCTATGTCTAAAATGAATTTGAACTTAATTTGTTGTTTGATTCTTGTTCCTTTTGTGCTTGGTGTTCGATGTTGGTAGTGATATTTGATCACAAAGTGGAAGGGAATTTTAGTTTGTTTGATCTAGTTTTACATTTGATAAGTATAAATCTCAAAATTGGGAGTAAGATTTGGACTAATTTCATTTAAGTAACAACGTGGGATTGAGTTGTGTTTTAAATTAATGGGTCCAGTAATATAATATTTAATTTCTTTCATCTATTAGGCTTGAATTTACTGAGATTTCCCTATGGTATTAGGAGTATAGATTAGTTTAGTCTATTCATGGGCCAATATTATGCTTGGATTCATAGTTCCTTAATTACTTTCCTAATTCTATAATTCTTTTTATTCTCGAGATTTTTCTTTGTTGGAAAAGTTTGGATGCAAAAGTTTGTTCAATAAATGGCCAAAATAGCATGTGAACATTTGTATACCAAGATTATTAAGCAAAAATGAAAGAAGTTAAAAGGGATAACATCTTGATGCTTGAATTGTATCGTGGGGTCTGGTACTGAACATAGAAAAGAGAATTGATATTAACGTGACATTTTATTAGTTTATTATTTCTATTTGATTACTAGGAGCATGTTTAGGCCGATCACACTCGGGTAGGCAAATTTTAGGTCTCGCCTTTTATTTCATTCGAGGTGAGAGGTCATTCCCTTTAGTTTATATTCTGGGGAATGCCTCGTAGAGTTTGTATATATTATTGTTATCCGGGGTATGCCCCGAAGTGAATGTAACGGAGGCCGCAACTACACCGTGGAGGAAGTATAGTGTAGGTTAGCTTAGGATTTTACTTTTCATTATTTTTATTTTTATTTTTCTTTTATTAGGTAGGGACGACCTCGATCCTCTTCTGTGTTTGTTTTTGTTTGTGTGTTTTCACCTCAATCTGAGTATTCTTAAAATCCGACTTGATCATGTACGCAACCGTACTAGTTACGGGACTTGGGGAGTGCCTAACACCTCCTCCCTGAGTCAAATGAACCCCCTTACCTAAATCTCTGGTGTAGACTTAGTTTTGGAGTCTAAAGTGTTTTAAAGGAAAATCATTTCTAAAAAAAACGGTGACTTGGTACACCGAAACAAATGTCAGGTGGCGACTCTGAGTTATTTCCTTTTGAACACGAATTTTTGTCACTTTTCAATTAAAAACCCTTTTGAGCTTTACAAAATCCATTTATTTATTTAAGAGGGTTAAGTGAAGTTTGAAAAAAAAGGGTGTGACATATCTGGCGACTCTGCTGGGGACTTGCAGGTTCTATCTGATACTTGATCTTGTTGGCTTTTGGAATATCCAGTTGAGGTGTTTATGTGTTTACAGTTTTCTTTTTATGTGTTTACTGTTTTATAACTGTCATCATATGCATTACCCGATCAATTCTTTCTGCAACAAGTCTCGGAGTGCGCGTCGTGTACACGAACTCTTCGTTGAGTCACCCTTATTTTAGTAAGGGGCGTTAGACGTATGGAGTGGGTGGAAAGATTGAGCAGCCACCATCGACCATACGCTCCCCCGAATTGCCTTGTTAGTAAACTCCAAACTTAGGTCAACCTTTAGGTCATTCTTATTTGCATCATGTCATTTCAACCTAGTAGGGCTCGGTCCCAGGTACCGTGTCCCGTCATAGGAGGCCTATCCAAATTATGTCAAAATGAGCCCATGGCCCAAAATGACTTTTAATCATCCTATGTGCTAAATGTTGCATCTGTGAGGGTAAAAAGGTCATTTGGCGGACCGATGTTTTGGAAAGAAGGGTGAAAAATAAAGCAAGTAGGGCCCGAGTATATTTTTCTTTCACAACTTTTTCAAGAAAAAACAAAAAAAAAATTCAAAAGATTTTGCATTTTCCCATCATTTTTCAAAAAATAAAAAAAAAGAGAGAAAGAAAATCCAAAAAGATTTTACATTTTTCATCATTTTTCAAAAAAGACAAATATAATTTTTTTTTCAAATTAGTTGCATCTTCCCGAACTACGCATACCTGATTCTCGTCTTTCGGGGCGGGATACGTAGGCAGTCCACATAGAGTCTGATCTTTCTAGTGTCTTAGGTTGTTGGCTTCGCGGGGTCTTAGCAAAATCTTGCATGTCTAGCCACGTTTGGCCACATCGGTTGTTTTTGCAAAATTGGGATATTTTCGCAAAATGGATTGTTAACTATGGATTAGAGTCCTAAACCCACAACAAAGTGTCCTCTCAGTTTTAAGGTTCCTTCTTGTTGAATTTGCATGTCTAGCCACTATTGGCCATATCGGCCATTATTGCAAAATGGGGTCATTTTCGCAAAAGTGGTTCAATTACCCATATCTTAGGATATTAAGTCCACAACTAAGTGTCGTATTACTTTAAGGTCCGTCCTTATTGAGTTTGCATCTTTAGCCACTTTTGGCCATATCGGCCGTTTTTGCAAAATGGGTCATTTCTGCAAATTAATTTTGAGCCATGATTATTGGGAGTTTGAATTCATATAAGCCTTAGTGAAGTATTTTTCCATGTCTTTGAGGCCATCTTTGTTGAGTTTGCCCTAATAGCCACATTTCGGCTACGTAGGTCATTTTGCAAATAGCCCAATCGCGTCTTGCATGTGTCTAATAGAAAGTCTCGTGGCGTCACATGTGTCTTGAGTCACTAAATCTATTTGATCTTATTTTTCCCATTCAGGACAAATACCCCAGGACCATTCTAGTCAAGACCATTGCATGCACGAGCTGCTTGAGGAATTGTTTTTTATTTTTAGTCTATTTTATGTTGTCCTTTAATTTTTAATCTTGTACAGTAGTATCGCGTCTGTCAGTCTAGTAAATATTGTCGAGTCTTTTGTTATAGTACTCCCTGTTTTGTATTTGAAAATCCAAAAAAAAATTATAAATGAAAAATCCCAAAAAGATTGTTATTTCTTAGTTAATTTTATCCATTACTTTTCCAGAACTACGCTTGATCTGATTCATGAGGGACATGATACGTAGGCAACCTACATAGGGTTCGATCGAATCATTTTTCAAAAATAAAAAAAAAACAAGAAGGAAAAGAAAAGAAAAAAAGTGAGAATGAAATTGCGGGACATGAGAAATGAGAGGAAAGAAAAGAGCGATAATCAGAAAGAAAAGAGGGGAAAAGAAATGAAAAACCAAGCAGTGTGAGCAAGGAAGATGAAGAAGGAAATGGGGCAAGAAGAGTGAAATTGGGATGACGTCAAATGATATTTTGACCCTCGAAGCCATTTTAGAACCGTTAATTGTGACTAGGGGCATTGCACGCAATGTGATATTTCTATTCGATAAATGCTCTAACGCTAACATGTTGGCTTTATTTTTCTCCTCTTTGTTACTTTTATTGTTATCATAACAGAGGGTTGTTAGTTTGTGGCACTTTGGCGATTCGTCCATACAATACAAGGTCAAAGAGCAAGTGGCCATGGCTAGCAAAGAAACAAATACTGGGGTTGTAGACCCACCAATGGAGTTTGTGGAGTCGGAGTCTGAATTGAAAAGGAGGTCCAAAGGTTGAAACAACAGATGGGGGAAATGTATCAAGCCTAGATTAAGGGACATCCTCCACCTTCATTCCCTACCAAATATACAGAAAACCATGCCTCCATTCCACCGCTGTCCCAACCTAGATTCCCAATACCGTTGATCTTTCCCTTCAACACTCCCCGGGCTTTACCCCTTACAACTCCTACCCTGGAACTTTGTCCCATATTTTCCATGCTACACCAGCTAAAACAACCTCATACCCTGCTCCGACATCTGCTCCTATTTTTGTAGCTCCTCAACCAGCTACTCTTCCTCGATCCTCTAGCGAGACTGTGTTCAAAGTCCCCGATGCCCAAGGAAAGAGACCCAAGGAAAGTTTTAGGGCGTTTTGCTTCATATGGAATGAACAAGTTGCTCGGGTCAGTTCTCTGATTGATAGAAAAGATGTTGCTAGGCCCCGCCAATGGTAGGATCCAGTAGGAAACCCTTTTAAATGCTTTCAGCCTCAATACCGACCTCGTGAATATCCCCGAGCCCCACAAAATCCACCCCAGTATTATCCTCCGAACAATGTTCGACCATCTATCCAACCACTGGGTCACTCCCTGGGGCGAGCATCAGCATCCCAAAATACTCTTTCACCTTCACAACTTTTTCGGGCACCCAACAACCCACATCCAAGCCAGGGGTATAGAGGTAAACAAATGTTGAAAGATAATTTTACACCGATAGGAGAGTCCTATGCAATCTTGTTTAAGAAATTAAAGCATTATGACCTGATTGCACCTATTCATCCGAATCATATGGACCCACGTGCAAGAAGCTTTGACCCTTATAAAAGGTGTGAATACCATTCTAATTCCCAGGGATACAATGTCGAAAGTTGTCGGGATTTCAAAAGAGAAATAGAAAGAATGATTCAAGAAGGAATAATTGTGATCTAGGACAGTGACACCCAGAACATCGCGCATAATCCTTTACTTGCACATGATAATGCACACTTTGTGGGAGAGGTGCATGGTGACAAGGAGTATGAGAATCCTCTAGGGAACTTGCTGACTGAAGTGAATGATATTGAAATTGGTGAAAGTCCCAGTAATTTTGATGTGTAACCCAGTGGCTAAGACGCCGAGCTTGGTAAAAGGAAAGAAACTCCTTTCTTGGCTAGCCAGGGAGGAGTTTCAGTGGTTTATTTTGTTGTCATTTTTGTTGTCCAGGTTATTTCGGGGTTGTACTCCGAACATTGTCTTGTGGCTCAAACCTTTCTTCTTTTTATTTTGCCTACTTCGTTTAGTTGTAGTAACTCGTCTAGTGTTATTTAGGATTGTTCCATGGTTGTAACCCACGTCTATTTTGCTTGTCTTGTTCAAACCCTTTTCATCATCTGTCTAATACAATCTCCTATTTTCTGTTAGTTCTAGTCAGTTTTTGTTTAGGTCATTTTTCCTTTATAGTTCTTTTCATGCCGATTCTAGTAACATGACATGCACGCATAATTCACAGCCTGGTCTTTAAAGTTAGTCTAATAATGAAGCAATGACATGGGTTTGAATATAATAAATGGAGACATTTGAGGAAACAAGTAAAGATTCACACATCCTGAGATAACCTGAAGCTTGAATTGAGTGAAACTAAGGCAGTTAGTTTGGGAAATCAAGTGGTCGATAAGAGTATACAATAAGAGAATGTCTCTCAAGCAGTTTGAGAAAAATCAGTCAGTGCTGAAATGCATTCTTCCACATCAATATAAGGTTGAGTCAAGTCTACTTCGAACTGGCAAGGATTATTCATTGGGACAAAAGTATTGCCCGTCGACACTCTTTGTTTGTGTTGATGCCATCAATAGTTACTATGTGTGATTTGTTTTCTTATCTTCAATTGTATGTTTGTACTTGACATTTTTAAATTTGGTATGACGAAGGTATTTTATTCTGCTACCCAAACACTTTTATCCTTTGCTACCCCTTTTGAGCCTTAATTTATTTTGTTTCATACCCCTCTTTTGGAATCAGAAGCAGAGTTGGGAACTAGAAAAGAAAAAAAAAGAGAAAAAGGAGAAAAGGAAAGAAAGAAAAAAAAAGAGAAAAGAAAATTGGCCAACTTTGTGTTTGAACTACGTTCGACCTGATTCTTGTCACCACAAGATACGTAGGCAGCCTTACGGTTCGGTCACACCAAATAAAATATTTCATAATCTCCCGAAATCAAGAGTGGGACAAATTTTCTTAGAAATCCCAAAAAAAATCCAAAAAGAAAATTCCCCAGACTCTAAGAAACTGGGGCAGGAGTTTTAATTTTGCCAAAAGACCTGATTCCAAAAGATGTAATTTTGAACCCTTTCATCTTAAATTTTTTTGAGCCTTCATGTCACCCTTTCTTTCCAACCCTGTCCAAAAACCTACATTACGGTCCAAAGAAAGACCTTCTGACAAATCTTTGAGGATGCCAAATCAAGTGTGTCGTGGAAGTCTGATCTTATTGTATCATGGGTAATACCTTGTTTTCAGCACAAAGAGAGAAAATGATAAAATGAGAGAGTCTTATCGGTGAAAACTCTCATGGGCACCGTAAGGCAACGGTGAGTTGAGAAAAGAGCAAAATGAGAGAGGCTTGATGGTGAAAACCTTCAGGGCACTACAAGTCGACTGAGGATTGTGGATCAGATGGGACAATTGAAGCGCTGAAGCCCAGTTTCACAGTGAAAAGGTACAACAAGAGTTGAATATTAGACTTGCTTGAGAGATTAGGCCACTTAATCCAAATGTGCATGTCATGGTCATTAGAGTTGGTATCCACATTTGATAAGTTTCTACTTTATAATTTTCTTGTTAGGCATCTCTTTCCCGTGTCCCTTATTTTGTTCCTCTCATTTTGTTTGAGTCTCTTCTTGAGTCTATTTAGTCAGAACAAGTGAGAATTGACTTCAAAATTTGCTACCAGCTTTCCAATTGCACAAAACGAATTTGGCTAGCACATCAAAGTGGCATGAGTCAGGGAAAGGTAGTATGCGCATTGAGTTGGTAACAATCAACATGCTTTGGGATTCATGTGAGAAATGCAAGGGTTCGGTAAATCTCAATCCATGAGCAAAATGCAACAGATAGAGGATATTAGGAACGAATGGAGCAGAGGTCTTTTTGGGTGCTAAGATCCAAAGTCGAGAGGGAAACATACTCTTTCGCCGTCAAAGTGCCTATGGTACCAGTTCATATTTGGTTACCCTTTTTGTGATAAGGCTTAAAAGAAAATGGGCAGTCGATAACTGTCGAGGTCGTCCAGGTTGAAATCAAAGTTATCTTGGTAGTGGCAGAAACAGACACTCAGCAATGACGCCACAAACTAACCACCACGTTTTCAAACTAACAAAATTTTATTCGTCTAAAACGGGGGCAAGAAAATTTGTTAATCCACAGTGACCTCCCATGAAAAAGGCATGATTCAGGGGCAAGAACTTCTGTTCAGATTCGTCCAAGAAGAGAGCATGGCTCAGGTAAGTTCATTATCGGCTTTGCAGGACCCTCCTGGATAATGAGATTTAGGTTTTAAAAGTTTTCAGGACCCTCCTGGATAATGAGATTTAGTTTTAAGTTTTCAGGACCCTCCTGGATAATGAGATTTAGGTTTTGAAAGTTTTTAGGACCCTCCTGGATAGTGAGATTTAATTTAAAATTCTCAGGACCCTCCTGGATAATGGGATTTAATTTAAAGTTCTCAGGACCCTCCTGGATAATGGGATTTAATTTTAAAATTCTCTGGACCCTCCTGGATAATGAGATTTAATTTTAAAATTCTCAAGACACTCCTGGATAATGGGACTTAATTTAAAATTCTCAGGACCCTCCTAGATAATGAGATTTAGTTTAAAGTTTTCAGAACCCTCATGGACAATGGGATTTAGGTTTTGAAAGTTTTCAGGACCCTCATGGATTATGAGATTTAGGTTTTGAAAGTTTTCAGGACCCTCCTGAAAAATAGGATTTAATTTAAAATTCTCATGACCCTCCTGGATAATGAGATTTAATTTAAAATTCTCAGGACCCTCCTGGATAATGGGATTTAATTTTAAAATTCTCAGGACCCTCCTGGATAATGGAATTTAGTTTTAAGTTTTCAAGACCCTCCTGGATAATGAGATTTAGGTTTTGAAAGTTTTCAGGACTCTCATGGATAATGAGACTTAATTTAAAATTCTCAGGACTCTCCTGGATAAAGGTATTTAGTTTTAAGTTTTCAGGACCCTCTTGGATAATGGGATTTAGGTTTTGAAAGTTTTCAGGACCCTCTTGGATAATGGGATTTAGGTTTTGAAAGTTTTGAGGACCCTCCTGGAATATGGGATTTAATTTAAAATTCTCAGGACCCTCCTGGATAATAGGATTTAATTTAAAATTCTCAGGACCCTCCTGGATAATGGGATTTAATTTTAAAATTCTCAAACCCTCCTGGATAATGGGATTTAATTTAAAATTCTCAAACCCTCCTGGATAATGGGATTTAGTTTTAAGTTTTTAGGACCCTCCTAGATAATGGGATTTAGGTTTTGAAAGTTTTCAGGACCCTTCTGGATAATGAGATTTAGGTTTTGAAAGTTTTCAGGATCCTCCTGGATAATGAGATTTAGTTTTAAGTTTTCAGGACCCTCATGGATAATGAGATTTAATTTAAAATTTTTAGGACCCTCCTGGATAATGGTATTTAATTTTTAATTTTTAAGGACCCTCTTGGATAATGTGATTTAGGTTTTAAAAGTCTTTAGGACCCTCATGGATAATGGGATTTAATTTAAAATTCTCAGGATCCTCTTGGATAATGGGATTTAATTTTAAAATTCTCAAGACCCTCCTCGATAACAAGGGAATACAATTCAAGTTTTTGGCAATCAGGCGCCACCTGGATAACGAGGGAATACAATTCAAGTTTTTGGCAATCATGCGCCCACCTGGATAGCGAGGGAATACAATTCAAGTTTCTGGCAATTAGTCACCCACCTGGATAACGAGGGAATACAATTCAAGTTTCTGGCAGTCAGGCGCCCACCTGGATAACGAGGGAATACAATTCAAGTTTTAGTAATCAGGCACCCACCTGGATAACGAGGAAATACAATTCAAGTTTTGGTAATTAGGCACCCACCTGGATAACGAGGGAATACAATTTAAGTTTCTTGCAATCAGGCGCCCACCTGGATAACGAGGGAATACAATTCAAGTTGTTGGTAATCAGGTGCCCACCTGGATAACGAGGGAATACAATTCAAGTTTTGGTAATCACGCACCCACATGGATAACGAGGGAATACAATTCAAGTTTTGGTAATCAGGCGCCCACTTGGATAACGAAGGAATACTGTTCAAGTTTTAGCAATCAGGCGCCCACCTGGATAACGAGGGAATACTATTCAAGTTTTAGCAATCAGGCGCCCACCTGGATAACGAGGGAATACAATTCATATTTTTGGTAATCAGGCGTCCACCTGGATAACGAGGAAATACAATTCAAGTTTTTTTCAATTAGGCGCCTACCTGGATGACGAGGGAATATAATTCAAGTTTTTGGCAATCAGGTGCCCACTTGGATAACGAGGGAATACAATTCAAGTTTCTGGCAATCATGCGCCCACCTGGATAATGAGGGAATACAATTCAAGTTCATGGTAATCAGGTACCCACCTGGATAACGAGGGAATACAATTCAAGTTCTTGGTAATCAGGCGCCCACCTGGATAACAAAGGAATACAATTCAAGTTTTGGAAATCAGGCGCCCACCTGGATAACAAAGGAATACAATTCAAGTTTTGGAAATCAGGCGCCCACCGGAGAACAAGGGAATACATTTCAAGTTTTGGCAATCAGGCGCCCACCTAGAAAACATGGGAATACAATTCAAGTTTTGGCATCAGGCACCCACCTGGAGAACAAGGGGATTCATTTCATAGTTACTTCCAATTCGCAAATTCAAGAAGCATCAGGAGCTCGCCTGAAGAACGGGGTCCATTTTTCAGTCTTATGTTGAAGATCAAATAGAGATTCACGGAAGATTCAAGACAAGAAGCAGATAGGATCTTGTATTTTTATTTTACTTTTGCTGTAATTTTCCTTTTATTTTTGATGTAATGTCAGGAACCGCTGACTGGAACCTCGACGGCACCTCAATCGGCTCTCCACCTCGGTATACTCCACCACTATTCCTACTTCTGAACTACGCGTGACCTGTTTCCTTTATAGCCAATGATATGTAGGCAGCTCAGATATCAGGGCTCGGTCACATTCTCCTTTCTTTTAAATTTTTGGTCTCTCTAAATAAAGGTCGGGTCAAAAAACCTGTCTAGTCGTTCTTTGTCTGAAAATATTTCGTATTTCCAGTCAAAGAGGGGCAACTGTAGACATGTATTATTTGACCCTCCCCAAGATTTTACTCTTTTTAGCTTCTAGATATTTAGTTTAGGCCTAATATTGCTATTTTACCTAGTTTTAACTATTTTACTTTATTTTAAGAACAAAAATTAAAAATTACAAAAATAGTTCCATATTTCTCTACTTAATTCACGTATTAGATATTTTTAGAAGGATACGTTACTTTGAACCTATTTTCATTCTAATATAATCCTTGAAAATACAAAAAATAGTTTCAACTTTAATTTTAATTTTATTCGAATATTAATAGTTTATTAAAATCAATTAGTAAGAGTAATTTTATATCTTTTATAAGTATTCATATTATTTTTAGCTTTCTTAGCCCAATTTTTGTAGGAAACTAGAGCCCAATTTTGAAGCCCAAATCTTGTTAGTCCATACCCCATTTAGCATAATATACCAAAAAAAAACTAGACCTACACTAGGAGGGATGAGCGGTTATTTGAGAATGAGCAGACCTTCTTCTTCAACTGATGAAACAAAAAAAAAAACCTTAAGAGAAGAAGAGAGAACCCTGCTAGCCGCCGCCAAGCTCTCCTTCTACTCCATCACTGGTCCGCCTACAATAGCACAACATCAGAAATCTTTCTTCCTATTATTCAGACTCCAATTTCTTCTACAGCCATGTAAAGAGCACTAGGTTTCTCCTTGGTCACTAATAAAAATTCAAGGCCAAGTTAAAAGCAACGCCTCTTTCAGTCATTTCTGCGATTTCCTTTCCGGCAAAGCGTGTGTTTCTTGTTTGAAGGTCTGATTAGCTCGAGAATTTCGTTAGGGGTGTTCGTTCATGGTTTGCAGCTTCCGCTCGAGGTTCGGGTTCCGTTTCTTGCTTGCCGATTTTATTTTTCAATCAAGGTTCAGTTCTTCTATCTCTCTTTATTTCAAATGAATTAAAGTATGATTGGTTATGTGATTCATGTTCCTATGTGTTGGTCTATGTCTAAAATGAATTTGAACTTAATTTGTTGTTTGATTCTTGTTCCTTTTGTGCTTGGTGTTCGATGTTGGCAGTGATATTTGATCACAAAGTGGAAGGGAATTTTAGTTTGTTTGATCTAGTTTTACATTTGATAAGTATAAATCTCAAAATTGGGAGTAAGATTTGGACTAATTTCATTTAAGTAACAACGTGGGATTGAGTTGTGTTTTAAATTAATGGGTCCAGTAATATAATATTTAATTTCTTGCATCTATTAGGCTTGAATTTACTGAGATTTCCCTATGGTATTAGGAGTATAGATTAGTTTAGTCTATTCATGGGCCAATATTATGCTTGGATTCATAGTTCCTTAATTACTTTCCGAACTCTGTAATTCTTTTTATTCTCGTGATTTTTCTTTGTTGGAAAAGTTTGGATGCAAAAGTTTGTTCAATAAATGGCCAAAATAGCATGTGAACATTTGTATACCAAGATTATTAAGCAAAAATGAAAGTAGTTAAAAGGGATAACATCTTGATGCTTGAATTGTATCGTGGGGGTCTGGTACTGAACATAGAAAAGAGAATTGATATTAACGTGACATTTTATTATTTTATTGTTTCTATTTGATCACTAGGAGCATGTTTAGGCCGATCACACTCGGGTAGGCAAATTTTAGATCTCGTCTTTTATTTCATTTGAGGTGAGAGGTCATTCCCTTTAGTTTATATTCAGGGGAATGCCCCGTAGAGTTTGTATATATTATTGTTATCCGGGGTATGCCCCGAAGTGAATGTAACGGAGGCAGCAACTACACCGTGGAGGAAGTATAGTGTAGGTTAGCTTAGGATTTTACTTTTCATTATTTTTATTTTTATTTTTCTTTTATTAGGTAGGGACGACCTCGATCCTCTTCTGTGTTTGTTTTTGTTTGTGTGTTTTCACCTCAATCTGAGTATTCTTAAAAGCCGACTTGATCATGTATGCAACCGTACTAGTTAGAGGACTTGGGGAGTGCCTAACACCTTCTCCCCGAGTCAAATGAACCCCCTTACCTAAAGCTCTGATGTAGACTTAGTTTTGGAGTCCAAAGTGTTTTAAAGGAAAATCATTTCTAAAAAAAAAAACGGTGACCAGGCACACCGAAACAAATGTCAGGTGGCGACTCTGAGTTATTTCCTTTTGAACACGAATTTTTGTCACTTTTCAATTAAAAACCCTTTTGAGCTTTACAAAATCCTTTTATTTATTTAAGAGGGTTAA